>NW_020954557.1:59881215-60031794 GCF_900497805.2 Vombatus ursinus
AGATAGATAGATAGATAGATAGATAGATAGATAGATAGATAGATAGATAGATAGATAGATAGATAGATAGATAGATAGATAGATATATGTATGTGGGTGGAAATTCTTCCCCTTGGTGGGGGAGGGACACTAAATCCTCTCCTGGAATATCAACCCATATCCATTTACCCATGATAGCCTACTGCCACCAGACTTAAAGCTCTTGTGTTTCTGCAAATCCTTACTCCCCCATCACTTTATTAAAGTCAGAACAAAGAATTTCGTTGTTGTTCAGTCATTTTAGTCATGTCCAACTCTTCCTGACCCTATTTAGGGTTTTTATGGCAAAGACACTGAAGTGGTTTGCCATTTCCTTCTCCAGCTCATTTTACAGATGAGGAATCTGAAGCATACAAGGTTAAGTGACTTGCCCAGGGTCACACAGCTAATAAGTGTCTGAGGGTGAATTTGAACTCAGGTCTTTCTAGGCCTGGTTCTCTAACCAAAATGCCCAAAATGAAGACTAAAACTACTCTACTTTGTCCCCTCTAGCATCCTAATAATAATGACATTTCTTTAACACTTTAAACATCATAAGATCATTGACATAGGACTGGAAGGAATCTTAGAAGTTGTATAGAATGTTCTCTCTTTATTTTTTCCAGATTAAGAAAGGAGGCTGAAGGAAGTAAGTGGGAATTGTATCACATACAGAGGAAAGGGCAATGGCTCCAAACTCAGAAGATCCGAGTTCAAATGTCAGCCCTGCAACTTACTACCTGTGTAACTCTGGTCAAGTCATTTTAACTCAATAAACATTTATTAAGTGCCTATTATGTGCCTGGTACTGTGCTAAGTAAGCACTAACCTACTCGGCTTCAATTTCCTTATCTGTAAAATAGAGGGGGTGGCATCTACGGCTTCGAGAGTCTCATCCAGTTCTGCTTTAAGGATATAATGCCTATCTTTTTGTGGTGGCAAATAACTGGAAACTAAGGGGGTGCTCACCAACTGGGCTAGGGAGGAACAAATTATGGCCTATGAATGTGACAAAATATTATTGTGCCATGAGAAATGATGAAAGAAACAGTTTCTGAGAAAATTGGGAAGAACTGTATGAAATGCCTCAAGTGAAGTAAACAGAACCAGGAAAGTAATTTATACAACAGAGCCATTTTAAAAACAACAACAAAAACTCTGAAGAAGTACACCCTCCATCTCCTCAAAGTGAAAGGGAATAAGCATTTATGAATGTGCCAGGCACTATGTTAAGCATTTTCCAAATATTATTTCATTTGATCCTCACAACAACCTCGGCAAATAGGTATTTTTATGTTAGTATCCCTATTTTACAGTTGAGGAAACTGAGGCAAACAGAAATTAAATGACTTACCCAGAATCACACAGCTACTACGTGTCTGCTATTAAATCTGAACTCAAGTCATCTTTCTGACTCCAGATCCAGAACTCTATCCACTGAGCCATGTAGCTGACCCAAAATCTCGAAGATGCACTACATATGCAGAATAAGACACACATTTTTTAACACAGTCAATGAGGGATTTTGTTTTGTTTGACTATGCATATCTGTCACAAGGGTTTTGCCTTTCCTTCCCACCCCCCAGTTGCGGAAGGAACAGAAAATAAATGCTTTGTTAATGGAAAAAATAAAATTTAAAAAAGAATATAAAAAATAATATAAAGCCTAAGTCTTTAATTGACGAAGGGTACAAGGAACAGCTAATATAAAGATCATTGAACCAGATGGTCTCTGAGCTCCTAGCTTTAAATCTATGATCCTAAGATCCAATGAAGTCAATGATTTACCAAAGGTTACACAGTTACTAAATGCCACAACCAATGAACTTTAAATTCATGGCATTTTCTACTGCAACAGGCTAAATCTGGAAGGTTTACAAAGCACCTTCTCCAACAATCCTATTAAGTAAGCAATGCAAGTGTTACTCTCCCCATTTCACAGATGAGGAAACGGGAGGCATAAGGAGGTTAACTGACTTGCCCAGAGGTCACAAATCTATTCTAGTATTCATCAGGGCCAAGGCTCAATCTCAGTCTTCTTTCAATCACAGCAAGCTTCATGAAGTCCTCAATCATTTTAAAAAAACATTTTATACTCTGTATTCAATATCATCCCAGCACAACAAAATAAGAGGGCTTTCAGCTTTGATGGGGGTTTCCTGATTTTCTCCTAGTCAACAGGTATTTTTTCAGCAGTCAGAGTAAGTATATAACACTATCTTCACTCTAAAACAAGATTTCATCTGAAAATTTAAAATTTATAAATAAGAAACCCTCTCAGGAGTGCAGGACATGGACAGTTGTTCAGACCTAAGAGGGCCTAAAGCTTACCACGTGACTTCATTCTAGGACCTTTTAAAAAATCCGTAATCGCTTCAAGATGAGGGTCAAACTGCACTTAAGGCCCCTTAAAGTTCATAAATAGAAGAGTTGACTGCAGCAAAATCATCTGGGGATGGCTTGCTAAGGAAAAATGGGTCACCAGCAACTTGTCACTTCTCTATCATTAGTCCAACGGCATAAAAGAAAGATTTAACAAGGCCAGGGCTCCAGAAGCACAGTTATCCAGACATCAGTAAGCAGCACACAGGAAAGACAGTACAGAAATAGGATATTCATCCAGGCTTTGCAATTAGGCTCAAAGATACCAAGATGAAAGGCAAAAGATGTGCAAGACTTTTTTTTCTTAAAAGAGGTGTGGATTGCAGAAGTAATTATCTTAGGAATGCTGCCTAGGTTACAATGATGGAAGGGAAGGAAGGTAGGAAAGGAGGGAAGGAAAGATGTAAAGAAGGAAGGAAGGAGGAGAGAGGAAAGAAGGAAGGAAAAGAGAAAGAGAGGAAGGAAGGTAGAGAGGAAAGAAAGAAAGAAAGAAGAGAGAAGAAAGGAAAAAAGAAAAGGAAGGAAGGGAGGGAGGAAGAGATAAAGAGGAAAAAAGGAAACAAGGAAGGTTGTCAAATATACAATTATTAGTTCGAAACAGATGACTTTATCTGGGAAAGTCAATTTCTGAAACTCCTTTTAAGAAAAAGTTGCTTTTTCAAATTTTGCTCTGGTTTTTAATTCCTGATGAAGCCCTTCTGTTAACTCCTGTTCTCTTAAGAGAACCAGTACAAATGTAAATAAAAATATGCTACGGGAAACTGTCACGGATTAGCCTTAGTCTGCCTAGCCCTCAGGCTCTGGCCCACTCTCACTGCAACAACACACAATTCAGATCAAAGATCTGGAAGGTATCTTCTAGCCCCAGCCCTGATGGTCAACCATGTAGCCACATTTTCCAGGTAAGGAAACTGAGGCATAGAAAAGTTACAGAGATTAAGATGCCTCCAGTCAAACAGGTATTTAGTGGCAAAGTTTGGATCAGAATTCAGATGCTCTATAGCTCATTTTACATAGACCTGGACCACCTCCAAAGTCCTTTTTCACAAAACTATACCATGAGGTAAGTTATTACCAGTATTTTACAGATATGGAAACTGAAGCTCAGAGAATTAAATTATTTGCTCAATTTTACACAGCTTCTTTGGAGGATGGATCACTTCATTCTTTGTAATCGAAGAGGCCAAACTCAGTGCCTAGCAAACACTAGGTACTTAATAAATGCTTGTTTTCGATAAAAGCTGCCAGGAGGGGATACTAAGTATAGAAAATCCAGTTTTCAGCTCACTCCTAATATAATTTTGGGATTAGAAAGGGATTTAAGAGATCACAGAACTTTAGGCTGTAAGAGACCTCAGAGATCATGTAGCCTCAATCCCCTCTTTTGACAAATGAAGAAACTGAGGCACAGAACAGTTAAGTGACTTCTCTAAGATTTGAACCCATATCATGACTCCAAAACCAGTGTTATTTCCTGAATATCATCATCTAGGCCAAGCCCTTTCATTTACAGCAAAGAGCCAGAGAAAGGTGAACTGACATTCCTCCAAGGTCACACAACTAGTTCTGGTCCTATGTGCCTTTTGGTACCTTTTTTACTTAGGAAAAAAGGATGGGAAAGAAGCTGCTTTTTACTAGTTTTACAGGTGAAAAAATAATCTGGAAACAAAACCAGCACTACTCACCTAATTAAACAAACAAACAAACAAAAAAAGCCTTTGGCTAGCTTTTGCATTCACAAATTTACCCCTTTAACTTCTCAATTAAACTGAACTTTGGAAAGGTTAAAAAAAAAAAGCTACTCTCTAAGACCTTCAAAGTCCATTTGTAACCCAGACAAAACCTTAACAATTGAATTATAAATGTATAATGGAAACACTGACAGAATGTTAACCTCTGGCTATGCTAGCGGGCATAATTATACTATGGATTACAGCTCTCTCTTTACAGGGATGCTAGTTTTAGTGCTTCCCGGGGAGATGAAGTATTAATCAGTAACACCTTACTCAGAAGATGACGTTGCACAAAAATGAACAATTTAATCAAGATTACTTCACTGTCCTTAAAATTATGCCCTCAGATCAACAATATCGCAAAGCTGCAATGGCACCAAATAAATGAGTGTGGTTAGACCAACAAAATGTTCCTTCCCTACAGGCTGTTATGGGAAGCTGAGCAAGGCTGGCTATGAAAAATCAAATTATGTTTGTGCTGTACAATGGACAGAAATAATACTATGGACATTCCAGAGCTTAACCAAACCAGAGAAAGCAGGAAATCTACCACTTCCAACTACTAGCAAAATTTAAGTTTGTTGCATCACATCTGCAAGGCCAGGTCTCTTAAAGAAAACCTTAAATTTATTTTTGGACTTTCCTGACTTCACTACAAGTTACTGACACTATTTCCCATCCTTTATTGTCAAATCACAGGAGTCAGGAAGCTCTGGAATGGAATCACTTAGCAGGTGAGTAACCGGACTAACACTGGGCGGAAACACTGAAGGATGTCAGATACCATATTTATTTCCTTTACTTGTGAATACTTTTAATTTTAAAACCACCAGGATATACTTACAAAAACACTCTGGCTGACACCCACTAAGCATTCTGGCTCACACAGAAACTTTGCACAGAAATCAGCGTACTCCGTGCAATCTCCTTGCAAGTCTCATGAGTAAAACATTCAAAATACTCTAATGAGCACCTTTCAGCCACTCAAATTCTTTCATTCCCAGCAATCAAAAAAGGCAGCTATTAAAGGCCAAAGATCTCCTGACTTTTCCAGGAGCTGGGCTGATACTACTCTGCCAGATGGGGAAGCCTTTACTTACTCCTACCTCTGTAACTAGTGATATGCACCCCTCCCCCCTTGCGTTATAGTGCCACCCTGGCAAACATAAGGATGATACAGGAAAAGAAGAGCCAAGACACAAACATCCCTCTTTCCTAAGGCATCCTCCTCCCCCACTAGCCCACCGAAAAAGAAAATCAATACACTAGCCTTATTTAGTGACAAAAGCCAATGCCTTAATCCTTTCTTCAAAGGTTTTGAATTAGGCACCTCCTTTCAGCAGGGGAGTCTGAGGAATACTCTGAGCAAAACTCACTCACTGCTGGGTCCGCGTCCTCCAGTTTTCAACTAAAGGTGATGGGGCATTCTGTGTCAGTCAAGTTCAGGATTAAAGCGGACTAACTGCCCAAGGCCCTTTTCTGCTCTCAAAGTTAAGAAATTTGGAGTTTGCGGATAACCTCCAATGACATCATTCCAGGTACAGCCATTTATGCTCCTAAGTACCAACAAAGGTGAGAGTGGGGGTGGATGACTATGGTTAGGTTCCCGCGGGTTCTTGCCACTCCTAGTGGCTATCAATCACCACATTTCCGGGCAGAAGTCTAGCATAATAAAACAAGTAAACTTTTAAAGAGAGTTAAATAGACTTTTTTGATCTACAGAGAACACCCAACGCTTAGGGTTTCCTTTCTAGGCTTAAATTTTGGAATGCCCCACCCCTGGGAAACTGTGCCCCTGCCTAAACCCCGAGGTCAATACCCTTAATCTCCCCAAGAGATGATTTACACTGTTACATTAAATTAAGAAAAGAAATGCACTTCTCCGAGAGTCGAGTAGACACTCTTGACACAATTCCTTTCCTTTATCCAAGCCAAACCATCCTTATCCTACACAGTACAAAAGAAACAGAGGAGGGAGAAGAGAGTAGTTGGGAGGAGGGGAGATGGTGGGGGAGGAGGGGTTGTCATATTGTTTCTTTAAAAGTTGGAGAATTTCTACGGAGGATGTGGCTTACAAGACCATCTATTTCCCTTCAATACTTGCCCCTCCAGCTTAGAGACCCCTACCACTCTCATTGCCAACGCCCCTGCGCCTCGTCCTTTCCCCAATCTAGCGGTGCCAGGTACCCTTTTCCTCCCACCTCCTCTATAACCTCCTCCCCACCACCTTTCCCCGCCCCAGGTACTAGCAGGCCCTTGCCAAGCCTGGGGGCAACAGAACAGGGAAGAGGAAAAAGAACCCAGGGAAAGGGGCGGATAAAGTGCCTGAGGAGAGTGACCCCAAACTTTTACAGCCCAAGGGGCATTCCCACCAGCCCAACAGCTGGCCTAGCACCGCCGGGCGGGGCGGGGCAGGGCAGGGCAGGGCTGGGGAGGGAAGAGAAGGGAAAAGGGCGGACTTATTGCTCAGACCTGAGGCTCCGCGGAGCACCCAACATGTCCGAGCCTATTCCCCGGCAGCTGGGAACGGGGGGTGTACAGAGAAAGGTAGGGGGGCGGCGAGAGAAACTTTCCCACGCCATCCTTCCTTCTACCCTGCACATAGCTCGTGCAGCTGCCCACACCCCGGGAATTTAAAAAAAAAAATCATCCTAAGAAGCCAGTCCCGTCGCTGCTCCCCATGCGCCCCGGACTGCGCCAAGTTACCTGCCGCTGGGAAAGTTTCCAGCTCCTCCGGGGCGCTCGCTCCCCAAGGCGCACGGCTCAGAGGTCCCGGCGTGCGCGCCCAGCGCAGCGCCCAGCCCAGCCCTGCAGCGCCCCGGCCGCCCCTCGCCGCCTCTGCCCCGCTGCTGCTGGGGCTGCTGCCACTGCCACTGCCCCTCCTCCTCCTCCAGCCGCTCCCGAGGCTGCTACTGCCAGGCGGCTGCTCCGAGCCGGGTTTCCCCGCCTAGCAGGGCCAACACCGGGGCCTCATTGGCAGCGCTAATCCCCGCCCTTGCGCGTTTTCCCGAAGGCACCTTCCTCCATCCCCTCCTCCCGCCCTGCTCCCCCAGCCTCCTTCTCCCCTCCTCCTCCTCCTCCTCCTCCTCCTCCTCCTCCTCCTCCTTCCCCCCTCTCTCCGTGTCTATTTGCAGAACGGACCGGCTGGGGCGCTGCGGGAGCAGCGCTAAATTGACGCTGCGCGCGTTGCCCTTTCTCCTCCACCTCTTCTAATCCTTGCTAACCAGTTACGCGCAGATTCAGAGTCCCGGCTTAAGGAAAGGAGTTTGTCCTTGTAGGTCTGAGTTTTCTCAAGGAATGGGAGTGAGGGTGGAATAGGCAGGAGGGTAATTTTGTCTTCCTTCTTCCTCCTTCAAATCAGTAAAGGGATCCGGCTCTCTCCTCTCCCCCACCATCACCCCCACCCCCGGTCTGGCTGCCTTTTGGAAACAACCAAGGAAAACATATGGGAGCAATTAGACGAGCAGAAGTTTTTGGTTGTTGGGGTTTTTTTTATTTTATTTATTAAAGAAAAAAATCTTTTTGCTCTTGCCCGCTTGTTTCCTCTGCTCATTGGCTTAGTTCTTCCTTTCCCTTTGCAAAAGGCTGTGGCTGGGCGGGGGGGGGGGGGCTTTCCTGAGGCGGTGCAACAGTCGGGTCGGATCAACCTCGACAGAAACAATGCAGAGCACGCAGATAACGAGGTGGCTGACCGGCCAGACCCGTGCTTTTCCACAAGCTTTCCGTGTCTCCGTCAGTTCCGTTCCCTTGGGAATGACCTAGGGTCCCCCAGGGTGCATCTATGTCGAATGCAATCGTTGACTATTAACACTATAGAATATAGGAATTCAGAGTTTTTAAAACATTATTATTTTGGATTGTAATTATAAATCAAATAACTGGAGGTTTAAAATGTGTTTACCTGTACAGAAGAAAGTGCAACAGGCTTTAGAGCTAGCTACCCTGAGTTCGAATGCCAGCTCCCAGCTCCGCATGTAGTTGTCTTGGGCAAACCACTTAACTTCTCACCTGTGGAACGAGGAGTTTGAACTGGATGACCTCCGAGTTCCTTTCCTTTTCTAAATCCAATTCCCCTAAATTTAGTGAATAAGGAGCAGGCCCCTTAGTCAGGAAGACCTGGGTTTAACTCTTGCTTCTGACACATACGGGCTTGGTGACACTGATCAAATTTCTTAACCTCTCTCAGTAGCCCAGGCACTCTGATTAAACATTGCAAGAAAGATGCTGATATGAGTTGGTAGATGGCGTTTCCACTTTGGGAGTTCCCCACACTAATAAAATAACAGGTCTGGGCCTTAATAAAAAAAAAAAAAAAAAAAAGGAGGATGGAGGGATTCCTGCAAAGCCTGAGTCAAAATTCTGCCTATGTATTCTCGACCTTATGAAAGCACTGGATTCCTTAGACCCAACACTCCATTTTTAAGACAGTAAAACCTACCCTGTGCTCTCAATCTGGTACGTGATGTAGGTGTACACTCTCCAAACGCTCCATATTGGCCCTGACCTGAGCACCCTCAGTGAATTGTGCCTATCATGTTTTTTCAGAAGGAATTTTGCATGGTTCGCCTCATCAGTGTGCTTCGAGAATATATATACAGAAGTTGCTATAAACTGGTTTACAGGCAACCCATGACCTAGTCTGTGACATATTCTCTTTTCAAGACAACTATATTTTAAAGGAGTTCCCCATAAAATTTGGCTCCTCACACAGTCTTTCGTAGGATAAAGATAAAGCAATAAGTATCTCCGTGTTTAAGGACTTCAGTAAAAAGCAATAGGGAATTTTGTCAGTATAACAGGACTTATGAAATTTGTTGAATTTTCACTTGTAGTTTCAAGCTTAGTTATTAACAACCTAATATTTGAGCTATAAATTCATCCAAACCAAAAAAATGCTGCTGTGAAGGCACCCTTTGTCTTACTTCAAAAGTCACATTACTGAAACCCATAGTGTAATTCATTTTCTTTTAATTTACACTAAGATGGGAGAGGGAGGTCTTGTGAATGTTATTTTAAGATATTTTAAATGCATGAAAGTTATCAAATTACCATTAACAGGAGTGAGTAGGCAAGGCATCAAAGGGAGAACTGGAGAATACAAAGCAAAAGAGAGCCTCCTACCTGATTCTAATAAATGTGTAATATTAAGAGGTAAAAGAAGTAGCAACAGACTGGCTGGCTCATCTCCCAGTACAAATTAACATATAGCAGGTCAAATTTATTCTTTGCATTACTTTTTTTTACTTCCCATTTTCTCCAAGCTCTATCTTCAAATATATGCAATAAAATTTCTATTTAGTCACTCTTTGGAGGGGCAAGTAGGTGGTGCAGTGAATTGAGTGCCCCAGCCAGGAGTCAGGAAGACACTGCATTCAAAGTCAACCTCACACTAGCTGTGTGACCTTGGGCAAGTCATTTAACCCTGTTTCCCTCTATTAGTTGTCTGTAAAATGAGCTAGAAAAGGACATGGGAAACCACTTTAGTATCTCTGCCCAGAAAACCCCCAAATGGGGTCATGAGGAGTTGGACACAATTGGACAATCATGATTTGAAGTTGAATTTAATGAAGTTCCCCCATAAGTAGAAACTGACAGAAATCTGTAGATTTATCAATTACCATTAATTCCTTTAAGTTCTTTCTTTAGTGGCTTAATTTTTTTTAAGTGCCTCCAGAGCAATGATATAAATTAACATTTTAAGCACTGTTTAACGTTTTAAGCAGTCATATGGCTAGCAATCTGAAATTTGTACACAGAGGGGCCCTGTCTCTCCTTCTTCCTGCAATGTTTATATAATTCAAAATATACATGTTATACTATACAATTTAATCTCCAGTTTTAAACAGCTAACATTACATACAGCTATGTCACAGGAAGAACATCAAAACAACTGTTGTTGGGGTGGGAAGAACATATAGTTTAAACAAAAAGAATGAAAAAACCACAATATAAAGTAATTATTTAAAATTGCTGGTTAAAATTTTTTCCACAAAAATCAATATTATAAAGAAAAAATTGGAACATTTTTGAGCTTTCTATATGAATGAATGAATATATGAAATGAGAGCCAGGAAGACCTCATTTCAAATCCTACCTCTGAAACAAGTTGTGTGACAATAAGCAAGTCACTTAAACTTGATGAGCCTCAGCTGCACCTCTCAGATTTGTCTACTAAGGGCTCTAAATTGGTTGTGGTCTGCTTAATACATAGTATTACCATAGGAAAAAATAAGCGTATAAAATACTAAGTAAGTCCCGTTTCAAGTGAATTTAAATAACCTCTCCTTCCCATTAAAAAAAAAATCTTCCTTTATTTCCTTTCCTTTGATTTTGTGTTACTGAAGAGGATTGAGGGACCAGATATTGGTATAGGTAGGGTGAGTATGCTTCCTTATTGTTATTATCCCCATCTCTTGTACTTTAAAAGGTTTTATAGTTGGCTTTGCATTATATGTGAAAAGAGGAAACGACATTTGTTTTGGAGTAAGAAGACCTGGGTTCCAACAATGCCTCTGTAATTTACAACCTGTTTGATTGACTGAGGACAAAGTAGTCTCCTTGGGCCCTTGTTTCTTCCACTGTGAAATAAGGGAGTTGAACTGGAGGGTCTATTGGGTCGCTAATAGCTCTAAATCTAAGAAGTACGAACCCCAGCTGGAAAAAGAGTGATATGTTTTGATTACGAATCTTAATATTTATCATGTATGCCATATGTTTGTATGTTGTACTTAAAAACACAAGGAGATTACAATATTTTTCTGGCCCTCAAGTTTGCAAGCTTTTCAACGCTTGGAGAAGTAAAACAACAAATATTAAACTGGTAGGTCATTTTACCGTACATATTGCCTGGAGCAGGAAACCATGCATTGAAAGGAAATATATGCTTCCCTAGGCCCAGACTCTTTGATTTTGTTTAAAAAATCAAAGTTAGGATCAGTGCCAGTGTTTATAGCCTATCTTACACACACAGTGAAAGGAGAAATGCTTTGAATACTGTAGTCCTTAAACAAAAATTGGAAAAAAAAAAAAAGACAGTAGTGACAGAGTAAAGGCACTTCAAGGCATATTAGAAAGCATTTTGGGGAGAAGGATCTGTCTAGACTTTAGAAAGCCAAAGTAAATGTAATTCAGAAAGACTTGGACAAAATACAGAAATAAGAATCACCTATCACTAACACAGTCTTGACATGTGAAATGGCATTTAGTCATATATAGGTACTAATTCATGGTTAGACGTAGCCTAAGGCCAAACATTGTATCTTATTTCATCTTTCTATACTACCACCTCCCTTCCCCATCACTTTGAACTTCTTTGTATATATCTTGTGTTTGTTTGTCTGTGGAGATGTTGTATCACTCTAATAAAAGGTTCATAACCTTTTTTATGTCATGGACCCCTTTGGCAATCTGGTGAAGCCTATGGACTCATTCTCAGAATAATATAAATGCACAAAATAAAGTACATAAAGTTGCAAAGCAAATAAATTAGGTTGAAACACAGTTAACAAAAAAAAAATATTTTAAGTCCATGGACCCTAGTTAAGAATTCTTGGTTAATAGAACATAAGCCCCTTGAGAGGAGAAACTGTCTCACTTTTATTGGTGCCTAGCACATTGCCTAGGTGTGGCTTAACAAATGTTCGTTGATTTATTGATTATAGATTTATTGATTACAAAAACTATAACCAAGTCCAGTCAGTTAAACTGAAACAGTTGGCAGGAAAATGGGAAAGAAAATCTCTAAATGGATCTAACACATGGATATCCAGTATTTTAGAAACTCAACTACTATGGGTTAAGCTCTGAATTATTTAAATAGATAAGCAAAGAACAAGCTAGAGAAAGAAAGTAAGAACTGCTGTAGACTTTAGTATTACAGCATGTTCCCTAGTTGGAATACTAAAGTCTACAGCAGTTCTTCCTAATATTAAAAAAAAAAAATAGACTTAGCCAAAGCTAAATTTTGTGGATGATTTTCCAAACCGTAGCTGACTGAATGATCTATGCAGAAATATGTGGAATTTCCTGTGGCTAGAAAATTATAACATGGTACAATCAGGTAGTGATAAGTACTTAAATAAGTATGGTGGACAATGATTAGGATAATGATAAGATAGTAAGAGTGAATGCAACCTTAGAGCTGAATCTCGTAAATAGTTTCTTTCTCTGCTTGGTGTCTTCTGCTTTCCTAAATAAGAATTGTAATTTTTTTCCCCTTTATTCCTCTCTGTTATTTACCTAGCACTGTTTTGGTCAACAGTGGTAGTAAAAACAGATCTGAAGACTTCAATGACCCTATTTGCTGAAAGTGAAAGGAAGAGTATTTAAAAGATGTGTGAATAGCTGTTATTTACTGGTGGGGGAAAGGAGGGAGAGAGAGAAAAAAGGGCAGTTATTAAGCTCTTGTACTTAAAAGAAGTGTAAATAACTGCTGCTTACTCTGATGTAGGGGGAGGGGAGGGAAAAAAGTGAGATGTAGGGCATTTATTAAGCTCTTGGCTACCCCTTGCCCTTATCAGGACAAGGAGTCAAAAGTTAGCCTTAGAATCTGGGTGAAGAATGAAGTACTTTTAATCTAATCCAAACTAATAATCATTTATCCTATGCATTCCATTTCCCCCCATTTAATGGTAAATGTCTGCTAAATGGAGGGAAAATTTTGCTAATACAATTTCACCATTCTTTAAGCAAACCTAATATGTGAAAATCCAGATTTCTTAGTGACCTAAATTAGGTAGAAGTCTTCACTTTACAAAAAGATTCAAAACAGAATTTTTTAAAATAACAAAATGCTTCCTTAAATTTTATTAACTCTCAATTCTCAAGGACACATCTGTCTTGAAAAGCAAAGTAAATATGTAATGTTAATCTTTTTTTTTAAATTTTAGGCGATTGGGGTTAAGTGACTTGCCCAAGGTCACACAGCTAGTAAGTGTCAAGTGTTTGGTCTGAGGCTGGATTTGAACTCAGGTCCATCCTGATTTCAGGGCCAATGCTCTATCCACTGTGCCACCTAGCTGCCCCCGTAATGTTAATTTTAAAATAATCTTACCTCCCTAGGAAGAAATATCAGTTTACTTCCATTCCATTCTATGTTTATGAAATGCCTTCTAT
Source organism: Vombatus ursinus (assembly GCF_900497805.2). Classification (NCBI taxonomy): domain Eukaryota; kingdom Metazoa; phylum Chordata; class Mammalia; order Diprotodontia; family Vombatidae; genus Vombatus; species Vombatus ursinus. The sequence continues at coordinate 59,894,463 of NW_020954557.1, forward strand.
GGGTAGAGAACAGGGGTAGGTGCTAACGGAGATACAATGGTAAACAAAGTCTTTACCCTATTAGAGCTTATAATCCACAGTAGTAGATAGCTATAATATATATATATATTTGTTGTTAGGTCATTTTTCAATTGTATCTGACTGTCCATGACCCTATTTAGGGTTTTCTTGGCAGAGATACTAGAGTAGGTTGCCATTTCCTTCTCCAACTCACTTTACAGATGAGGAAACTGAGTCAAACTGGGTTAAGTAATTTGCCCAGGGTCACACAGATAATGTCTGAAGCCAGATTTGAACTCATAAAGTTGAGTCTTCCTGACTTCAAGCCTTCTATCCACTGTGCCACCTAGCTGCCCTAACATACATATGGCTATAATTTTTAAAACAATATTAAAACATCTTTGCATATGATGTTCAACTGATCAGTTTATTTGAAGAAAGACATTATGATATAGGCAGCTGGATGGTACAATGGATAGAGCACTGGACCTGGAGTCAGAAAGGCCTAAATTCAAATCTGAATCCAGACATTTACTAGCTAGGTGACCTTGGGCAAATCACTTACCCTGTTTGCTTCAGTTTCCTCAACTGTAAAATAGGGTTAATAATAGCAACTACTTCTCAGGGTTGTAGTGAAGACTAAGTGCACAGTGCCTGGCACATAGTAGACATTGTATAAATGCTGGCTATGATGGTGATGATAATGATGATAGATTACATCCAGTTTCCCCACCCCTGGATTAGATAATATACAGTAGCGCCAAACAAGGTTTAGTAAATCAAAAAAGTTTCCAGCATAAGGTTGGAGAAGAGGAATTGTTTCATTTTGCATGAAGATTATGAAGATCTTTAATTAAAATTTAATCACATTCCTACTGCTAACCTAACAGGGAGACACAAGTTAAGGGCATCAGTAATATTGGTAATGATCATTTGACTGAAAAAAACTGAATATGCTTGGAATGGCCCATTTAAAATGATTGATAAACTAGAATTCATGTTTTTTTCAGAAAAGACTTTATAACATGACCTTATTCTCTGTTACAGAAGTAGTAGAATTTGAAGTTAGAGGCATAAACAATTTAGCTCTAAATTTCCGTTCCTACAATCTCTTGTAAACCGTCACATACAAAATCTCTATTACTTTTAGTGGGAGTTTGTGTAACTAAGAGGAAATTGTTGATATCGGTAAATATCTAGAAAAATTCAAGCGATAATAGTTCATGAAAGGAATTACCACTTCCCTCCAGCACCAGCACCAGCACCAGTGCTCAAAACTATCCACTTAGTAAAGATTGATTTGGCTACCTAGTGAGCTGTAGCTAAAGGCCTTTTATCTGTCTGTGATTTCAAAGCTCTAGTTGAGCTTCCTTTTGCTAATGTATTACCCTCACTATTCAGGGCTTTTAACGTCTTTGAAAAGACCTCCTGAAGGGAAAGTGATTACTGATAGAATTACAATAGGAATGGGTTAAAACAAGATGTCAGGGATCTGAAATAAGGCAACAATGCACTGGAGGTCTAAATTAGATGCTGTCCTTGGAAGCTCTTTCTTCTTACTTCTTTCTTCCTTAACTAGAGTCTCTAGGAAAGTTAAAGGCCTAGAACTTGGACACAGAACTAGAACCTACATGGGGGGGGGGGGAACTACATGCATTTGCTACTAAAGGTTAACAAGGAAGCTGTATTTGTTCTTCAAATGGAAGAAATTGAAAAATACCTGCTATCTTGAGGCTCCCTGTCATCATGAGGCACAGACCAAGTTACCCTCATGTCCCTGGTTCTTATTGGCATGGGTAAGGAGAAAGGAACATAAATCAATTTTAAATGTCCTGAACTCAAATAGCATTAATAGCATTCCCCCACCCCCCACCCCTGAACATGGATGACACAGAGACCTAATTGTGAGGTTCATTAGAGTCATTAGAAAAATGAGACAGGAAAAGAACAGAACATGAACTAATTGTAATAAATCCTGCCTGAGTAAAGTGAGGGCAAACAACCTGACTCTCTCTAAAGGAAAGATAGAAACGTGTACAGAAGCTTCTGAGAACCAATTACCTAATGACAAGATCTGTCTGATCTTCCTTTCCTTTTAACCAAAGCAAAATTATTCTGAGTGATATAAATAGGACTACAACCTAAAAAAATCAAGTCTTTAGTGACAGTTATCAAATCCACATGGTATTAGATTGTAAATTAGAAAAACTGCTCAACGGAATAGAATGGAAATTCCAGAAATAAATTCAAATTATTTTAAAAGCTTATGACAAATTAGAAGTAACACAACAATGAAGAAAGGAATTTCTATTTAATAAAGGTTGTTGAAACAATTGGATAACAGTATGGTGAAGAATTAACATGGGACTATAGGGTATACCATAAATAGTAACAACATTCAGATTAGTCAAAAAATTAACATCCAAAAAATGTAGGGGAAAAAAACTAAAAGATAATAAAATTCAATAAATATTTATTAAGATTCTAGAATGTTCAATGCACTCGCTTAGGTACTGATGACACAAAGATAAAACAAGACATAGTTCTTACCCTCTAGAATTTACAATCTAATACTTTAATATATTCTGATTGGGACAAATCCCAATCCATCCATGCTTTCTCATCCCTTGTGACTCCTGTGCATGTACTACCCTAAAACCCCTGCAGGAGATTTCCCAGTGTGCTGTAGGCCCTTGCTGTGGGCCTTTTAACACTACGTACATTCTGGGTGACATGACCAGCGACTACCAATTGCAGTTATGCACCCTTTGAATGATACTCCATTTTTTACATGAGACTGCTAATATGCTGCATCCTAGTTATGCCCCTCATACTTGATCATACTCTGCCATCAATAATATGTAGTGGGAAAGAACTGGAAATTGCAGGGATGTCCATCAATTAGGGAATGGCTGAACAAGTTGTGGTCTGTGATCATAACGGAATACTACTGTGCTATAAGAAATGATGAGCTCAATGATCTTAGAAAAACATGGAAAAACTTGCACAAAATAATGAAGAGCAAAATGAGCAGAACCAAGAGAACATTGTATACAGTAACAGCAATATTTTTATTAATTTATTTTTAGTTTTCAATATTCACTTCCATAAACTTTTGAGTTTTAAGTTTTCTCCCCCTCACTCCTCACCTCCCTCCATAAGATGGTGAACAATCTGATATAAGCTCTACATATACATTCCTATTAAACATATTTTCATATTAGTCATGTTGTAAAGAAGAATTAGAACCAATAGGAAGAACCACAAGAAAGAAGAAACAAAACAAAACAGAAGAAAAATAAAGCAAATAATATGCTTCGATCTGCATTCAAACTCCATAATTCTTTCTCTGGATGTGGATAGCATTTTCCAGCATGAGACTTTTGAAGATGTCTTAGATCCTTGCATTGCTGAGAAGAGCTAAGTCTATCAAAGTTAGTCATCGCAAAACGTGGCTGTTACTATGTACAACATTTTCCTGGTTCTGCTCACTTCACTCATTATCGGTCCATACAAGTCTTTCCAGGTTTTTCTGAAGTCTGCTACAGCAATATTATTCTATGAATGACTTTGAGCGAATAAAACACTTTGACCATTATAAATACTCAAATTAACTATAAAAGACATATGAAGAAAGATGCTATTTGCATCCAGAGAAAGAACTGATAAATAGAAGCATGTGTAGAATAATTTTACAAATCTATACCTATTTGTGTCTAATGACAGCCATCTCTAAGGCAGACTAGGGGGACAGGGAAAGGGAGAAAAAAAGGGGGGAAAGGGAAATTTACACAATAACTTGGTTGTATTTAAAAGGAATACTAAGTTGTACATAGTGAATTTGTGGTTTCATGTGCAATCATCTTTTTTTATTGTACTATGTTATGAAAATGCTTGTTTTATTCCATAAATTTAAAAAATAATTCAAATTTAAAAAAATAATTTGCTGAAGCCTATTTAGATTCTTTGAATACAGTGGCAGTGCATGATTCCTACCATTGGTGGTGGGATTGGTGCTCAGAAAACCTGTTTTTATTTCAGAAGAAGTTCAGAGATGCTGAAAGTGCTATGGAGTTTCCCAAATGTAGTTTCTCTGTGTAGTTGAATCCTCCTGTTCAATTCTAGAGGAGGAAGGGAATAAATATTTATATAGTCCCTACTATGTGCCAAGCCCTGTGCTAACCACTTTACAAATATTATCTCATTTGATCTCACAACAACCTTGTGAGGTAGGTGCTGTTATTATCCCCATTTTACAGTTGAGGAAACTGAAGCAACCAAAAGTTGTAACTTGCCCAATGTCACAGAGTTAGCAAGTATCTGTGGCTGGATTTGAACTCAGGAATTCCTGGTTCTAGGTCCAGTGCGAGATCCATTGTACCGCCTAGCTGCTTAAATTCTGGGTCCATCTACAGTCTCTATCCAAGATATATCTGCTGTCATACCACCCAACTGAATCTTGTAATCTGAACAATAGGCCTTCTTTATTTACTTGTTTTTTTCACTGAGTGGATTATTGGGACAAACCCTCTTGAGAAGGGTGAATCTCACTTAGGGGGCTCTATAACGGAGGTTCTTAACCTTTTCAGTGTCATGGATCCCTTTGAAAGTATATAGTAAAGATTATGGACTCCTCTTCAGAATAGTGTTTTTAAATGTATAAAATACAAATATGTAGGATTATAAAAGAAACCAATTAGACTGAAATATAACAATCAAAATATGAAAAAAAACAAGTTCATAGAACCTTTGCTCTATATTGTGGCAGGATTTGATGTAATCATTGAAGGTCATCTCAAAAAAAAAAAGTAGATACAAGAACTTATCAGCTATATCTGTTTGGACTCTAGACTAGATATTCCCCGTAACGGTACCAGATACCTTTGGAAAGCATATATATCCCTGTTTAACGCATTGTTTCATATTAATGATCAAGGGATCATTAAACAACATTACCGCTATTGTTATATCTACCAAGAAATCTTTTGTTATATAACTTATGTGTAACGTTCACCTGGATTCTCTCTCCCCTCCTCTCTTCCTCCAAGTTTCCCTGCTTCCTTCAGGTCCTAGTTAAAATCCTACCTTCTATAAGAAAGCTTTCCCAATCCCCCTTAATGCTAGTCCTTCCCTCTGTTGATTATATTGTTTGTTATATATAAGATACATATATATGTATGTATGTGTATCTTGTTTGCTCTTAGTTGTTTGCATCTTGTCTCCTGAATTAAACTATGAAGTCCTCCAGGGCAGGAGCTGTTTTTGCCTTAGGTACTTAGTAAGTGCTTATTGACTGACTTTAGGAAATAAAAACTTCTTTTGTAGTCAACAAACAATAAACACAGTGGATTTTGTGTTCTATGAAACTTTCAGTCACCTGTATAGTCACACAGGAATGAAAATGTGGTTTGCTGTAGAATGTCTTCTTTGAAAGACTGTCTGTTTCCTGCTCATTTCTTCATCAAGCATACATTTGATAAATTTATAGGGGAAAGGGAAGAGAATATGCATTTGTATAGTGCCCACTATGTGCAGATCACTGTGCTAAGTGCTTTTTACAAATACCATCTCATTTGATACTCATAACATCCCTGGGAGGTGTTATTATTGTCCTCTATTTTCCAGTTGAGGAAATTGAGGCAGAGGTTAAATGACTTGCCCAGGATTACACAGCTAGTAAGTGTCTGAGGCCAGATTCGAAACTAGGTCCTTCTGACTCAAGGCCTAGCTTTCTTTTCACTGCTTCACCAGCTATGATCTCTACAAGTGAGTATCAAATAGATTGGTAGTAATTGGTGTCCCCTCAATCCACTATGATCTTTTTGGTTTTGGTCATAATACAGTCAATGATTTTTTCCTAATAATTTGTTGTCTTCCATTTCAGATATCTTGAGAATAGGTCCTTCTGCGCCCTCAAAAGTGTGTTGGTCTCTACCATTCACCTCCTCTGCGCATGCTAAGAATCGCAGATTTCAAATTGAAAGGAACTTCAGAGGCTGTCCTGTCCAATCTTACTTAATTTTTCCCCATCTGCCCTTCATATCTTCGTTTTCATTATTCCACTTCTATTTCATCACACACCATGCTGGAGACTAAGATGTTAGAGCTCAAATGAGATGGCTCTTCTGTTGTTAATGAAGAAAATAGTTCATTATAGACACACTGATAGATCTTTTCCATTTTTCTCCTCTTTGTTGTTTTCCTTCCATTTTCATCTTTGGAAGTCTATGTCTGAATTGGATCAAACTCTAAACTTTCTAAGTATGCTTTCCATTGCTCCACCATTGCTTAAAGTCTTCTAAGGCACCAATCTTCTACCATCCTTCCCTGTTAGGTTTTGCAAATGAGCTCGTATTCTAAATAGGTGTTTCCATTTGCTGCTTTATCTCTCCATGTTGCAAGGAGATCAAATGTTTGCTATTTGGGGTAGTTTTTAAGCTACTTTGGCCTCTTTTCTATGAGGATTGCTTTCCATAGGTTAAACTCTCATAAAAGTCTTGAAAGTCTGTTTCAATATCTGTTCCATTATTCATTTCCTATTTTTCAATGATAATAGCTTGTTTAAATGGGTCAAGTTGGAATGTTTTCATTTCACACTGTATCTTCTCACCTTTATCCTTCTTAATTTAATATTAATTTTATAGGGAGAGGAGTTTTTCTATCATAGAATAGAAAGCCCCCAAAACCAAGAAGCTTTGCTATTGAGAGAAATGCATAATAAAGACAGGAATGCAAACTAAGTAGCTGAAGAGCAATGAATCTGACTCTATTTGATGATGATGATAGCTAATATGTATATAGCATTTACTATGTGCTAGGCATTTTTACAAGTATTATCTCATTTGATCCTCACAACAACCCTGAGAAGTTGCTATTATAATCCCCATTTTATGGTTGAGGAAACTGAGGCAGAGGTCGTGACTTGCCCAGAGTTACACAGCTAAAGCCAGATTTGACCTCAGGTCTTCCTGACTCCAGTGCACTGTATTACTTAGCTGACCTTTAAAATTGATTAAATTTATTTGCATGATAAATCAGAAAAAATCTCAAGAATGTCTAATCCTAAATTACAGAACAATATGTAATGGAAGGCTGTGATCTTCACCTGGACAGATAGATGGAAAAGATTTGTCAAGGAGGGAGTCCAAAAAAAGTGGTATGAGAGATTTGAGAAAGAAGGTATCACTTACTCTTTGGGGAATCAGAAAAGGTTTCATAGAAGAAGTGACATCTGCATTGAACCTTAAAGAAAGTTAAGGATTTAGATAGAGATGGGGGAATAGCCCACCATGGGCATGTGAAAGAGTGCAGAGGTGGGGAAAGAGCAGGGTGAGACCAGGAAATAGCAAGTAATCTAATTTGACTAGAATGTAGAGTACAGGGAAGGAAGCAGTATGTGATCAGGTTGGAAAAGTAGGTTTGATCCAGATTGTTAAAGGGCTTTGAATACTAGGTGGAGATTGCATTTTGTTTGGTAAGGAGTGAGGAACCCCTGAAAGTTTAGGAAAGGGGAATGAGGTGGTCAGAGCCACGCATTAGGAAGATTTCTGTTCTGGGGTGAAAGAAAGCAATCTAGAGAGAGTGGAATTGCACATTTATGCTAACTGGGGAGGAGAGATGAATTCCTGACTATAGAAATAGAAAGCATTATGAGAGGCAAGATCAAGGTGTTTGAATATATAAAAAGTCAAAAAGCCTTTAGCACAATAAAATGCAATAAAATAAATAGAAAAAGAAAATCAATAGCCTGGGGAAAATACATGTGAAAAATATAATTGGTAAAAACAAAACAAAACAAAACAAACAAAAAAGCCCAAACCTTAATGTCCAAAATAAGGAGGGTCCGTATATTTTATTCAGTACCCAGATTGTAGTAGTTGTAGGAGATGGTTTATGTGTGAGGAATTTTTTTTCCCTGATCTTTGATTTTATCTGTGTGGAAAGCTCTTAATTCAGAACAATGTGTCTTCACCTCAGACTTTGAGAGAATTGCCTAAGGCACAGAGGCCAACGGCCAGGGCCGCTACTAGGTATCAAAGGCAGGAGTTGAGTACAGGTTTTCTCTACTCAAAAGCAGGCATTCTATCCGTTTCCCTATGCTTCCCCTCACCCTCCATCCCACCAAGAGGAAAAATACAGGCAGCATAAAACATCCCACGAAAAAAAATCCATAGCCTTGATAGCAGTTAAAAGAAATACAGATTAAAACAACCTTAAGATACCATCATAGGCCTATTAAACTAGCAAATATAAGTTAAAATTATACAATTAGTCATTAGCAGGGATATAGAGAAATAGGTATACATCCATACAGTTCTGGTGGCCCTGTAAATTGGTTCATTCTTACGAGAGAGCAGTCTGACAACATGTTTCAAGAACTACAAAACTGTTCACATAGCCTTTGACGTACTAATTCCACTTTGGGGAATACAGTCCAAGGAAACAACCCAAAAGAGAGGTGGAAAAAAAAGTAACTTGTACAAAGCTGTTAATAGAAGTGCTATTTATAATAAGAGTAAAAAAAATTGGAAATAACTTCAGTGCCTAACAATAGGCAATGACAGAGCAAACTATTGTATATCCATATGATGGAAAATTACACAGCTATTAAAATGGACAAACATGTGAACTGTGTTAGTCCACTTTTATAGGAGATTATGTTGAAAGAAAAGAGCAGCGCCAAGTTGCACACATATATCACAGTGATGTAAAACTTATACATGTTCATTTTAAAAGACCCAGAAAGAGAATCTGAAATGATGTCAAGTAGCTTAGACTTTTTAATATGTTTTAGATTCCCTTTTTTCACTATAAAGTTGCTTAAGTTCCTAATTTTAAAAAAAAATCTTTCACTTTATTTTTAGATCCTAAACAACTGAAAATTATGTGTTTCAAGTTAAGCTGCTTTGAAGGAAAAACCAGCCCTCTTAAAAAAAAAAAAAGATCTGGCTAACAATTCCCACCATTGCACTTTTTACAACCCTGGCATTAATCACTGCCATGGCCTGAGGCCAGTGTCCGATTGGTCTGGAGATTTTACTTTACAACCTGAGAACTCTGGCTGGCTCCCAGTGACTCTTGGGCTGAACACTGAGCTCAGACTTTTCTCATTGCTTGCTGTATTTCATGTATTGTACAGCAGGCTCCAAGTCTTTAGGGTTATCTGGTGCTGATAAATAAAGGTAACCGCTTATAATAGAAGGGGTAAGTCACAAAAACTGTATTTTTGTCACTATTTGAATTTTAAGTATTTGCCATTTCAGTGAATTGATTTTCACTGCTTGAGTTTCAGAGAGGCCAGATATCACCAATTTAAACACTTGGGCATGAGAGGAGAAATCACCCTTTTGTCTTCATTCTTTCCTAGGCTCAAGGTAAAGGAAGGGCTCAAGGGGAGGACGTGGGATCCCTCATGCCGGTGACCTTATATGTGGTTGTTATGCCAGAAGGCACACACGGTAGAACTCCCGTCTGTATCAAGCTCCTGACGCTACTCTCAGGCACATTTTAGCCACGCCTCAAGTGGAGGGAATTGCCTGGCTTGGAGGGTAGGAAAGTTGAATTGATTTAGGCAACAGTGATTTGGCAAGTCCATCTGAAACAAAAAGTGGGTAAAAGAGACTGAAGACTGAAAAGGTAAGTTGGGGCTAAATTGAGAAGAATCTTGAATGTCCGGTGGAAAAGTTTGGACTTTATTAGGTAGACAATCAATTGGGGAAATGCTGAAAGTTTCCTAACAGGCACTAACCCGATTAGAAGAAATGCAATTATTTCCTGATAGCACCCACAGAGCTGCTATTGTGGGTGCTCTGATCTAGTTAACTTAGAAGTTTCCTGAGGGTCAAATCCAGAGATCGGAAGTGGGGAAGCTGGGAGCTTGCATAGTAGAGGGAAGGATAGAGTGAAAAAAATGCTAGGGGATAAATGTGGTTGTGTTAGAGATAAATCCCACACAATTGACAATCATAGAGAGGGTGGATTGAGACTCATTTTCCTATACTCCATTTGTTAAATCACACAGGATGGAAGTTGGCTCCCTACTTTAGAGACCACTGGTGTGATGGATATATTGGAATGGGGAGAGACTGAAGGTGGAAAGATATGGTAGAAGTAGGATCATATAATCAGAGAAACAAGCACTCCCTCCTTTCCTCCTCCTCCTGGTTTCCTTCAAGACTTAGCTTCAATTCCAAAGGATCAATGATGAAGAATGTTACCCACCTCCTAATAGAAAGGTGCTAGAATTAATATGCAGAATAAGATGTACCTTTATGGCCAATGGGAGAGTTTGTTTTGTTTAATTATGCATATTTATTACAGGGTTTTGTTTTTTCACTTGGGGGGTAGAAAGGAGAGAATCTAAATACTAGTTAGTTGAAAAAAAAAATTTAAAAAAAGAAAAAAACTTGAGTGTTATCTCCTACATGAATCCTTCCCTGATTCCCCCCATCCTTTCACCTCACTCCATCCCACCCCCACCATTTTCCTAGTGCCTGCCTTTCCATAACTACCATGTATTCACTTTATATATCTTGTCTGTACACATCCATTTATACATATTGTATCCCTCATTAGAATGTTTGCTTCTCAAGGGCAGGAACTGTTTCACTTCTGGCTTAGCTGGTCAGTAAATGTTTATTTGTTGTTATTGTTCAGTCATTTCAGTTGTGTCCGACTCCATTGTGACCCCATTTGGAGTTTTCTTGGCAAGGATACTAGAACAGTTTACCAGTATTTTTAAAGTGCCTACTATGTGCCAAGCATTGCGCTAAACATTGGGAATGAAAAGAAAGGCAAAAGATAGCTCCTGTTCTGAAGGAGCTTACAGTCTAATGGAGGAGACAACATGAAAACAGCTTTGCATAAACAAGACATAGCCTGGATACAGTGGTGGTAATGAAGACAGAGAAGCATTAGCATTAAGGGCTTTCAGGAAAGGCTTCCTATAGAAGATAGGATTTTAGCTATACTTAACATAATGCCTGGTGTATATAGTGACCACTTAATAAGTCCTTGCTGATTGAGTGACTGTCTAGACTAATCATAGGTTTAGAGATGAAAGGAACCTTAGAGATCTAGTCCAATTCCATGTTTTACAGATGAAGAACTAAGACCCAAACTGTTTAATTAACTTGCCCAAGCTCACACATGTAGTAAGTAGATAAAGGCAAAGTCAGGATTCAAACCCTGGTCTGCTGATCCTAAATCTAACATTCTTTAAAAAAAAATATGTGTATATATATATATATATATATATATATATATACACACACACACACATCTATTTACTTATTTCATTAAATATTTCCCAATTACATGAAGAAAAAAAAATTTTTTTGAAGCAATTGGGGTTAAGTGACTTGCCCAGAGTCACATAGCTAGTAAGTGCTATATGTCTGAGGCCGCATTTGAACTCAGGTCCTACTGACTCCAGGGCCAGTGCTCTATCCACTATACCACCTAGTTGCTCCAAGAAAAATTTTTAACATTCATTTTTTTTAAATTTAAAAAATTTTGAATTCCAAATTCTCCCCCTGCCTTCCCCTTTCCTTGAGAAGGAAATTGTTTATTTGATATAGATTATACATATGAAGTCATGCAAAACATATTTTTACATTGGCCATGTTGCAAAAGAAAACACAGACAAAAAAGGAGAAAAAGTAAAAAAATACAGCATTCTTTCTTCTACATAGGTAGGAGACCATTTCTCTTTCCCAGATGCTATATCAGGATTGCCCTTTAGGAAGCCCCTCCAATGGCACTTTCATGAGCAAGAAGCCCCAGCCTAATCTATTGTTCATTTTGTCCTTGGTGACAGCTCCTTTCAACTTAATGGTAAAGTCAGCACCTTAGCATTCTTCCACTTCCTGCCAGAAAGATCAATTTTCACATGGAAATTCTGATATTAAAGTTTTGCTCTGTGATTGCAAGCAGGAGCCATACTGATTTACGCAAATGAACAGAAGACTGGTTCTCCCATCTCTTTGGAAGTGAAGGCTGCCAAGTTACCTGATCCTGAGAGTATTTCAGTGGACAAACACAATGGAAAAGAGTGATGGGGTTTAGAGTCAGAGGACCTTGGACAAATCTCTTCACATTTCAAGGCCTCAGTTTCCTCATTTGTAAAAATGCAGGGATTGAATTAGATAAGTGCCTTCAGTTCCACATCTATGACTCTATGATCCTAGGACCACTCAGGAGATTGGAAAAAAGGGCCAGGTCACATGAACAGTGATAAGCCATTGACATTCATTCACCTCTTTACGGAGGACTGGATCAAGGTGAGACAATGAGACAATGAGAACTAGAGAATGAACGGATTCATTCCATATCTTCCGTTTCTTCCTGTTTGTCTTCCCTCATAATTGCACTGGTACGGTTGTTTCCTTTGAGTCTCAATGTTGAATCACAACCTTGCCCTCTCATCCATCAAAAACAGAAACAATTTCTTTTCAATTTCAGAAACAATTTGTTGCATCAATTGTTGGGGGGAGAGGGAGTTGGTTGACAGGTTTGACAGGGAGATGGGATGATCTTTCCTGAAGCACTGTAGTTCCACTTCCCCTCATTAATTATCTTTGCAGCAGTATTAGGTGGAAAGAGGGAAGGTTTGAGAACTGGGCCCTGTTGACATACATAATGAAAAAAATGTTAGAAAAAAATGAGAATTTGAACTAGGGTAGTAGCAATGGGAATGGAGACAAGGATGGATATAAGAGATGTTTGGGGGGTAAAATGAACAAGATTTAGCTACTTTTTGCTACTTCCTACTCACCTTCAATTATATTTTGTTTCTATTTCTCTATCAAGGAAAATGATCTATAGCCTGTTTGAAAGTTTAAAACAAAATGGTTAACAGGGACTTGAAACCCTAGATAAGGGAGAAGATGGTAGCATAACACCTACAAGCCCTCAATGGGCTCTTATCAAGAGGCATAGATGAATTACATCACAGGGTATTTAAAAAAAAAACAATCCACAACACTTTGATGTGGAATTGCTTTGTTTTTTTTTAAATATCTTTATTTAAAACAAATTTTATTAATCTTTTGTTTTTGCATTGCCAATATTTCTCCCCCTCCTGATCCCAGAAAGCCATCCCACATAAAAAATTATATTTTTAAAAGAAGGAAAAATAAAGAAATAAAGGGAAAAAAAGAAAAAGAGTAATAATAACAACAACAACAACAAAGCAAAAACAATCAATAAATTGGAAAAGTCTGAAGATACATACAATGTTCCTTACCCATGGACTTCCTACCTCTGCAAAGGAGTGAGGTGTAGGTGTCTTTTCATATCTCTTCTTTGGAGCCATGCTTATTCCTTGTAATACCTTTAAATGATGTCTTTTGTTTTTTACATCATTGTCATTTTGGCCCCTCCCTTCACCCCCTCCCACTCCTATAATGACATTGACATGTGATTGTTATCTAACCATCACTGATCTTTTAGAATTATGTTGAAGGAAGAGAGGTGCCCCAGGACTGGAGAAAAGCAAATATCTTCACTTTTCTAAATAGAGAAAAGAGGAGATTCTTCAAAATATAGGCCAATAAACTTGACTTCAATTCTTGGAAAATTTCTAGAATTCAGATGGAGAAAGTTGTTGTTTGTCCTTCTTTTTCCAAGAGGACCAATGACATCAAAAGGTGATGTTTTGACTTGTGCATAAATTGGATTTAAGTGAGGCAGAGTTGCACAAAGTGGTCAGCCTCACTTTCTCTTCTAGAGTCATCACAGTCCAGTGGCAAGACAAAAGTCTAGTGGGCCTGGCAATGGCCCAGGATGCAATGGATGATATTGATATCTTTCATGTCTCCTCAAGCTCTAAGAACTTCAGCTACCTTTATGGCCCACTGGAACAAATTGTTCTCATTTGCCCATTTCATTGGGGGAAGTCTTCACATGCTTGAGGTATTCAGGGGGGAATAGCATCTGTGATGTGAGGGTTTGCTTAGCCTTTTTCAGGAACGTTCATCTACTTTAGGTGTCTACCTTTCACCCAACTCTCACCTGTGGCTCCAAGAAACTGTACCATGCCAGCAGCCATACTCCAGTTAAACAAGGTTGAGGTAGAACAGGCCTTAAACTCGTCAGTGAGATAAGGAAAGTACATCATAGTGGAAAGACCACTGTATTTGGAATCATTGGACTGGACATCAAATCCTAACTCTGCTACATGTATAATGAGCAAATCACTTACCGTCGCTAGTCCTTCATCCGTAAAACAAGGGGGTTTGATTAGATATTCTTTGTCTTCTTCAACTCTGAATCCTGTGGTCCTATTACAGCCATGGTTTGTAAGCTCTTAGAAAGAAAAGTGTGATTATGATGAGCCAACCAAAGTTCAAGAATGGGTCATGCCAGATTATTCCATTACTGCTTTTGTCAGAGTTACTAGCCTGATAAATCAGAAATCTGCTCTAGGCATGGTATACCTGGATTTTAGAAAGACATTTGAAGAAATCTTTCATTATATCCTTGTGAACAAGGTAGAGAGTTATAAGCCAGATGAAGATATCCTTAAGTAGATTCAAAACTGGTATAGTGAATGGATTAAATTTTCTAGTAAAAAGTTCTGTCTTTGGCCCTGATCTATTCAATATGTGTTGTTGTTGTTGTTGTTGTTGTTTATCCTTTGTTCTCCAAGAGGACCATGACATCAGGAAGGTGGTGCCATGACTTGCAAGTGAATTCGATTTAAGTGAGGGAGGGCTATGCAAAGTCACCAGCCTCACTTTCTCCTCCAGAGACATCTGGGGCTATGGCCAGCTGACGATCAGGACTACTGGAGATGACTCCCATTCAACATGTGTATCAATTGTTTGGATGGAGGGATAGAAGTCATGCTTATGATGATAAAAAGTTAGAAGGGATAGCTAACATGTTCACCACTCTTTCACTTTACTAATTTTATTTTTTTTCAATTACAAAAGTCTATTTTTTTTCTCCTCTCTGCCTCCCCTCATTGGAAAAAAAAAAAAAAAAAAGGAAAAACAAAATCCTTGGAATAAATATGCATTATTAAATGAAACAAATTCCTGCATTATCCATGTCCAAAAAAAACTTGTTCTATACTCTAAGTCTATCACCCCTGTGTCAGTAACTGGGCAGCGTGATTCATCATCAGTCCTTTGGAATTGGAATTGGTCTTTGTGCTGATCACAGTTCTTGTCTTTAAAGTTGTTTCACTTTACAATGTTTTATTACTGTATAAATTATTCTCCTAGTTCTGCTTACTTCACTCTGCCCTAGAGCATATGTTCATACACTTATCAACCTCACCTGCAGTCTGACTTCCAACTTCACTTCACTGACATGTCTCTTTCAAAGGTCACCATTGATTGACTTATCAATTGCCAAAATCAGTGGTCATTTTGCAGGCCTCACACACAGTACCCTGAAGCAGGGAGTTTATAGTTTCATTGTGAAACATTCCTTCCCTTGAAGGAGCTTACATTTTATTTAAGGAAAATAACAAATACACAGAAAAATAAATGCAAAAAAATATACAAAATGGGTGCAGTTAGGGTGGTACAGTGGGTAGAGCACCAGCCCTGGAGTCAGGAGGACCTGAGTTCAAATTTGGCCTCAGACACTTGACAATAGCTGTGTGACCCTGGTTAAGTCACTTAATCCCAATTGCCTTACTCTCTCTCTCTGTATATATGTAGATGCATATATGTGTGTGTGTGTGTGTGTGTGTGTGTGTGTATACACACATATATATATATACACATACACACACCCACAAAATGGATGTAGTAGAAGCAGGACCAGGTGGTGAATAGAGAGAGACAGCTTCAGAGCCAAGATGGGTTCACATACCATCTCTGACACATACTGACTATGTAACTGAGTAATTTTGGGTAACTTCTCAGTCCTAGACAATTCTCTAAGACTATAAATTACAGAACACCTATTAATCTTTATTGTTAGAATGAGTTTCCTTACCCTGGGTCCACTCCACTGACAAACAAAAAGTAAAACAAGATACAAAGACATTTTTGAGTAGGGGGAGGCACCAGAAACTGGAAGAATCTGTAGAACTTGGCATTTGAGATGAGATTTGAAGAAAGATAGGGTTTTAAAGAGGCAGAGGTGAGGAGGTAGTTCATTCCAGGCACACGTGACCACATAGAGGCAGGAGATGAAATGTTGTATAAGCAGAACCTCAAGTAGTTTTATTTCACTGGAATACAGAGTGTATAAGGGAAAGTAACATTTGAGAAACCTAAAAAGACAGTATGGGACCAGAGTGTGAAGGGCTTTAAAAGTCAAACAGAGGAGTTTATATTTTAAACTACAGGCAACAAGGAGCCACTGTAGCTTACTGAGTAAGGGAGTGCCACCGTCACACCTATGTTTTAAGAATATTAATTGTTTTTTATTCTTTGACTTTCTTTTGTTTGTTATACAGACAGATATGCATGTACACACAGTGCTCCACACTATCCCATTTCAAAATACAGCAATATTGCTTGGATTTAATTTTTTTTCAAAAAAAATTTTATTTAAATTAAAAAAGCTTATTGATACTTTTTGTTTTTAGAAAAAATGTCAATTTGGCAACTAAATGGAGAAAAAAAAATTAAAGATAAGAGACTATAAAGGCCAGAGGCCACTGTAAGAGTTTATTGCAATGGCCCAGATAAGAGGGGATAAAAGCCTAAATTAGGATGGTGGCCATGGGAGGAGAGAGAAGGAGATGGATCTAAAAGATGTTGTGGAGGTAGAATCAATAAGACTTGACAATTAATTGGAGGTGGAGGGGGTTACAAAGAATGAGGAATTGAGGATGCCTCAGGGGTTGTGAACCTGAGTGGCTGGAAAAATAGTGAATAAAAAAGCTACAATTCAGGTGTTTCAAAGAGCTGATCATTGAAGAGTCAGAATTCATAGGATTATAAGATCATTAATTTAGAGCTGGAAGGGACCTTCCAGATTCAGGGGTGGGGAACTTGCTGCCTTGAGGCCACATGTGGCCCTCTAGGTTCTCAAATGTGGTCCTTTGACTGAATCCAAACTTCACAGAACAAATCCCATTAATAAAAAGATAAATAAAAAATAAAAGGATTTGAACCCCTGTATCACTCCCTCATTTTATAAATGAGGCCCAAGGAAGATAAATGACTTCCTCAAGATGAAGTAGAAAATCTGTAATTGTTGAATAATAAAGGATAGAGCAGTGGGCATGGAATCAGGAAGACTCATCCTCATGAGTTTAAATCTGGCTTCAGACACTTAGTAGCTATGTGACCCTGGGCAAGTCACTTAAGTTACTATTTGCCTCAGCTTCCTCATCTGTAAAATGAACTGGAGAAGGAAATGGCAAACCACTCCAGTATCCTTGCCAAGAGAACCCCAAATGGGTTACAAAGAGTTGGATAAGACGAAGTATTCTCAGAAGTCATTGGATTTGAACTTTATTCTGTAGCTACTAAGAGTCATGGAAGCTTTTGAGCAGAGAAATGATGAGAACAAAGCAGTGTTATAAGAAGATTAATCTGGTGTCAATTCACAGGTTGGACTAGAGGGATTAGAAATGGGAGGCATAGAGACCAGTTAGGAGGTTAATCTAATAATTTAAGACTAAAGTGATAAGGACCTTAGAGAGATGACAAATAAATATGAATTGGCCCATAAGACTATACCAAGGATTATTATTTCCCAATTTTCCCACTTTGTTTCATGCCATGAGTTCTACAAGTAAGCCCACAGGAAATTGAATAGATCTCTTGTGAAAAATTTATGGGAGAACATGGACTGCAGTCACACAGGATGTGGCATTGTAGATTGGTGTCCAGATGTTCTGGATCCATATAAATACTGAAAATTTCAATTTATGAAAAGATTCATCATACTTTTCCTTTAAATAGTAAGGATTTCCCCACCCTTACCTCAAGTATATTTATGTGTTTATTTTAGTCTACAGGTTTGAAACTATTATCCCCTTCAAGCTGCAAGCATTTGTAGCTGCATGTATGTTTAAATACTTCTGAGTTTAACTTCTGTTTGCCACACACAGTTGAAGATAACCTTGGGCCCATCCCTGTGAAGTTTTCCCCACAGTCTACTCTCTGCCTCACTATGGAGCCCCATGGAGAGGAACAGCTGCATAGGACTTCTTAAACTGCTGAAGGATAAAGGACAGACTGGTTCTGAAAGCAAGAGAAATGCTCCCAACCCCATGACCTGGTGACCGGTTTTTCTTATCCTTGTCTGTAGCTTAGGACAGCAGATTAAACCTGAGACCAGCACCCTGATGGTTATATAGGAGTTTAACTGCTCTTAGTTCCTGCGGAAGTTCCACCAGTTCAATAGTTTTCTGCCCAAGGTCTCCAGATTTGCATAAAGTGATGCTTGGTGGGGCAGCTAGGTGGCACACTGGATAGAGCACCTGACCTGGAGTCAGGAAGACCTGAATTCAAATCCTGCCTCAGACACTTACTAGCTGTGTGATCCTGGGCAAGTCACTTAACCCTGTTTGCCTCAGTTTCTTCATCTGGAAAATGACCTGGAGAGGGAAGTGGTAAACCACTCCAATATCTTTCCTGAGAAAACCCTAATGGGGTCACAAAGAGTTGGACATGACTGAAACAACTTAACAATGCTAAGGTTGGTGGAGTTTTTCCTTTCCTGATATTTGCCGGTGGTTTGCTTGGGTTGTATTTGTTTTCTGATTAAAAGTATAAAAGACCTGTGGTGGATGTAAGATCATCTAGAGAGTATAACTGCGAAGCTGTTGAAATAGCCACAGCAGAGCTATAGATAAGAGGAGTAAAGTACAAAAGTATTCAGTATAAGGCTTAGGCCAGATTCTTGGAGTCTGTGAGGTTTAAAGCCAGGTTCCTGGTTGAAAGACGCTCCAATGAAGATCCCTCTTGATCAGTGAGTTTTTTTGGAGGCCAGATGCCCCATTTCAAATAGGTGTCCCTGATTTGATGGTCAGAGAAACCTTCAGAATGGGAAATGAGTCATCTAAAAGTAGAGTTGCCTCTGGGCCTGAAAGAAACCCAGCATTTTCCACACTAGAGAAATGAAACTTGTAATTTTTTTTCTGTTCAATTTTATTTTAGTTTCAGTTTCAGATTCTCTGCCTCCCCCCACCCATAAAGGAAAGAAATACTAAATGCATTACAAATATGAAATCATACAAAATAAATTTCTGCATTAGCCATGTTCCAAGAACAGCTAACAACAAGAAAACAAGAAAAAGAAAGGAAAAAATGTGCTTCAGTCTGTACTCTGAGTTCACATCTAGAGATGGATAGCATTCTTCATTATGAGTCCTTTGGAACTGTGAATGGTCATTGTGTTGATCAGAGTTACTAAGACTTTCACAGTTGATTATCTTTACAATATTGCTATTACTGTGTAAAGTCTTCTCCTAGTTCTGCTCATTTCACTTTGCATCAATTCATAGAAGTCTTTCCAGGTTTTTCTATAACCATCCCCTTCATTTCTTACAACATAATGGTATTCCATCACATTCATATACCATAACTTGTTCAACCATTTTCCAGTTGATGAACATCCCCTCAGTTTACAATTCTTTGTTACTATAAAAAAAAAAGAGCTGCTATAAATACTTTTAATCCTTTCCTTGTTGATGTGATCTCTTTGGAGTATAGTCCTAATAGTGTATTTCTGGATCATAGGGTATACATAATTTAACAGGTTTTTGGTTTCGTGAATGAGTGATTTCCCAGCTAAAGAATCTATTTTGTGTTTTTTGCTTGTTTATGATGCCAATTAAAAATTTTTCCTCTCCAACCACTTCTAGAATCAGGGCAGGAAAAAAAATCTCTAAAGCTATTTTGCAGTTTTCATCTTCTGGACTTATCTCATGCTTAAAATTTTGACCACAATAGGTATACTTCTAACTTTTTTTCTTCTCTCCAACTTGGAATAGGTTCATTTTTATTTTTTTGAATACAACGTAGAGGAGAGGGAAAAGGGCAAGCTGAATACTTTTGAGAAAAAAATTTAATTTTGGGGGGGTACCTATTTTTTTAATTAATTAATTAATTTTTAGTTTTCAGCATTCACTTCCATAAGCTTTTGAGTTTTACATTTCTCCCCCTCCTTCCACTCCTCCTTTTCCAAGATGTCGTGAAATCTGTTAAAAATAAAAAAAAATTTTTTTACAAGAAGAGTTTGGTTTGCCTGACCAGAATGGACTTCTCTGAGAGGTTTGACAGAAATGAATTGGTTTGATAAATTAGAAGCAAAGTCACCTGATTAGAATAGACAATGCAGTTGGAGGTTCTTAGGAAAGAAACCAAAAGGGAAACTGTTTGATGTGACAAGAGGAGAAACTGCTTGTAAACCTGGAAGTTTCACTTCTGAGCATTCAGGGGCAAAGTGACTCAGTGAATTTGTACTGCATAAGAAAACTGGCTAATTTGTGTAAGAGATGGATTCAGGTGGGGGGGGAGGAGAGGAAACTTCATGTAACAACATAATTAGAACATGAAACATGATTATGAAACAGAGAAGTATGGAGTTAAAAATTAACAGTGTTATAAGAGAAAGTGAAAAACTGAATCAACACAAGGAGAAATGTGGTTCTATGACTTGCAAGAAACAATCAGGGTTCATCAAAGTCAGGAAATGGAGAAAGAATGAAAAGAAATTAAAAGTAATTTAAATCGACACACTGTAGTTATGAAGCTCAATTAGGATAGAATAAAAATATATAAAGATGTTCTTGATATTAGAAAATCTATGAAAGTTAATTTATTCAGAGATTCATTCAGAGAAAAGGACAATAACAGGATAGACTGAGATTGCTGTGCTTGTGGAGCTATAAACGTCACTTGAGATGTGTAAGTGAGGGGTACTTTATTTCCAAAAGAAAACCAATTCTCTTTTCTGATAAAAAGCCCACAGTGCACACAAGGAATTCATATAGAATTCAGGAGCCAAATAGGACAAAAGAGAAGACCTAGGAGAGATTGAAAAGGAATTTTTGTTGTTCAATCATGTCCAACTCTTCCTGATCCCATTTAAGGGTTTTCTTGGCAAGGATACTAGAGTTGTTTGCCATTTATTTCTCCAGCTCATCTTATAGATGAGGAAACTGAGGCAAACAGAGTTAAGTGACTTGTCCAGGGTCACATAACTAGTAAGTGTTTGAGACAGGATTTGAACTCAGGAAGATGAGACTTTTAGACTCCAGGCCAGGTGCTCTATCTGTTGTGCCACCCAGCTGCCCTTGAAAAGGAGTGAAGTACAAATTATCAAAATTTATATTCCTTTGGACAGTGCACCCACCTGCAAGGATAGAACTGCCCATGTGGACAAAGAGGGGAGAAGAAGAAAGAGCAAGAGGAGAAAGAAATAGCAGCATTGCCTAACTGGAACTGGCTGGTTGGGTCCCCAGAGGGCAGCTACTACTACTCACAGATTGTTATTTGTCCTTCATTCTAGAAGAGGATCAATGACATCAGAAGGGCAATGTCTTGACTTGCAAGTGAATTAGATTTAAGTGAGACAGAGCTGTTAAAAGTCATCAGCCCCACTCTCTCCTCCAGAGTCATCAAGAGTCCAGTGGCAAGACGTAGGTCAAGACAATTGGCAATGAAAAGGAATAGATCAGTGAAAAGGGAATTTGCAAAAAGGGAATTTATCTTTTTAGATACAGTGTGGTACAGTAGATTTCTGCCGAGAGACAATTTTTACCCAGAGGGTTGGAATTAGAGTTGAGATTGCTAATGTTTTTCAAGCTTCATTTCACAGGTGTTATTTTATTTATTTATTTATTTTTGGTAGATTCTGGAAAACTATCTGTAACCTACTGGTAGTCATAAAGCTTAAAGGCACCTTAAACATCATTTTTGTTGTTCATTCATTTAGTCATATCCAACTTTGAATACTGGAGTGGTTTGCCATTTCCTTCTCTAGTAGATTAGGCAAGCAGAGGTTAAGTGACTTGCCCAGAGTCACAGAGCTAGTGAGTGTCTCAGGCTTGATTTGAATTCAGGATTTCCTGACTCCAGGTCCAGTGCTCTATCAGTGGAGCAACCTAGTTGATCACTATAATTAGCATTTGTTAAGTAAGTACCTACTATGTGCTAGGCACTGTGCTAAGTTCTGGGGATAAAAATTAAGCCAAACACCTGATCCCTGCCCCCAAGAACTTTGTTGTTTTTGTTGTTGTTTGTTATTTGTCCTTTGTTCTTAAAGAGGACCAATGACACCAGGAGGAGGATGTCTTGACTTGCAAGTGAATTGGATTTAAGTAAGGAAGGGCTGTGCAAAGTCATCAGCCTCACTCTCTCCTCCAGTGTCATCTGAGTCTAGTGGCAAAACATAGGTCAGGACAACTGGAGATGCACTGGATGTGGTGGGAGACCTTGGCCTTTTTAAACTAAGGTCTTTCCCAGATCTCAGTTTGTCTCAGGCAGCCCCCATTCAGTGATTAAACGCTAGGTAAGAATTAAGGCAAAAGATGGCCTAGTTTGTCTTCATAAAAGAATCAATCTGGGAGGGGAAGATCCTCAGAATTTCTGGCCAGAACAGAAATAATTTACGCTCACTCTGAACCATCAAAACCAAACAATGAACAAATGAGGCTTGAGCTGGGATCTATTATTGGCCAATCAGTGAAAGTCAGAGTGATTTGAGTTTAAAGGCATAGTCAAATAGTTCTATTTGAATCACAATGGGCTTTATCAAAGCCTGGTTTCCCAGAGCTATATTTCAAGAAATCATAAATGAAAACTACATGAGACAAAAAGTTAATTGTCTCAGTTTATTTAAAAAATGTTAAGGGGAATTGTGCATGGCACAGTGGATAGAGCTCCATCCTTGGAGTCAGGAGGACCTGAGTTTAAATCCAACCTCAGACACATGACACTTACTAACTGTGTGACCCTGGGCAAGTTACTTAACCCCATCTGCCTAAGCAAAAAAAATTAAAAAATTTAAAAAAATGATAAAATAAACAGGGAAGAAAAAAAATCTTGCCCCTAAACCCCAAGATACTTTGTGAAGTATGTGATCAAAATTTATATTCCTTTGGACAGAGCACCCATATATGAGGGTATGACTCCCCATGTGGACAGAGAGAGAAGAGGAGGAAAGAGAGAAGGGGTGGGAGTGAGGAAAAGGAGGAGGAAGAGATAGCAGCATTGCCCAACTGAAACTGGCTGGTTGGGTCCCCAGGGGGCAGCTGTTACTACTCACATTGTAATGGGGGAGCCAACATGCAAAAAACTCTGTACATATGAGATATATACAGGGTTAATGAAGGTAATTTCAGAGGGAAGCAGAAGTATGCTGGTAAATGTGTAGTAACTGGGCTATCCAGAAAAAAAAAGGACCCAAGACATATTTAAAGTTTAATCTGCATTATTGATATTTCTTCCATCATTTTCTTAAGCCTAGATAATCAAAACAATAAATCAAGCCCTTATTTGTGGCTTTTGTGGATTTCTGAAGTATAAATGCTCAATTAAAATTTTAACCATCAGCTCTCAGGAACCTGTTCAAGCTGGCTCCAGAACATTCCTGGAGGGAAGGCCTAATAATGAGGTAGAAGAGGAAGAGCCTTCTGGAGGAGGTGGTATCTGAGCTGAGTTTTGAAGGAAGCCAATAGGCTGCACTAGAGAAAATCAGAGAAGGGACAGAAGTCTTGCTTGGGTGGAGGGTGGATGGAATGGTGATAATGGATGCCAGAGAGAAGGCAGAACTGCTCAATCCTTAATTTGCTTTTGTTTTCTCTGACCAGAATGATCTTTGGACTGAAATTCAAGATAAGTAAGGAGATTTTAACAAAATATTTGACAAAGCCTCTGATGCTGTTCTTATGGAGGAGACAGAAAACGGTCGACTACGAAACAGGTCAATGAGATAGATTCGTACTGGACTGAATGATTGGACTCAAATAGTATGAATAGTTTGATGTCAACTTGGAAGGAAGTCAGCCCAGAGTGGCCCAGAATTCTGTGCTGTTTTTACTTATTTGCATAATTTATTATGCAAATTTTAATTACATTTGTATTATTTACATAATACATATCATGCAACATTTTTATCAGTGACTTGAATGAAGTCATAAGTGGCATTACTTATCAAATTTGCAGATACCAGAATGCTGGGAAGGATAGCTAACACATTGAATGACAAGCCCAGAAAGATCATGACAGGCTGGAACCATAGGCTGAATCTAAGAAGATAAAACTTAGTAGGGATAAATGTAAAGTCTTAAATTTGAAATTAGTGAGAAATTCTTGAAACTAGTGAGACGCTTCCACTTAAACTTACCTGTTACCTGTCTAACTCACTTCCCAATCACAGGGTATAAGAGTTTGAAGAGACCTCAGAGGCCATCTAGTGCAAAATATACCTGATCAACCATCCCCTTTATAGCATACCCAACAAATAGTCATCCAACTCAAGAAATTAATCCATCTCAATCCGTGGTATCCAATCTCAAGAAGTTAATATTACAGGTACAAAATGGGGGAGATTTGGTAAGATAGCCATTCAACTGAATTCCCTGGTCTAGTAGAAAGACTGATGTCTTTGGAGACACAGGACCTGTGTTTGAATCCTGGCACTGCCACTTACCGCTTGTATAACTTTGGGTAAGTCATTTCACCTCTCTAGCCTTCAAGTTCCCTCTCTGTACAACGAAGGGGTTAAGCTAGATGGCCTCTGAGGTCCTTTCTTCCTGTAGATAAATGATCCTATAATCTGAAAAAGATCCTGAAGGTTTAGTAGACTCCAGGCTCAATACAGTGGATAGAGTGCCAGGTCTGGAGGCAGGAAGACTCATCTGCTTAAGTTCAAATCCGGCCCCAAACACTTACTAACTGTGTGACCCTGGGCAAGTCACTTAACCCCGGTGTGCCTCAGTTTCCTCCTCTGTAAAATGAGCTGCAGAAGGAAATGGCAAACCACTCCAGAATCTTTGCCAAGAAAACCCCAAATGGGTCAGACATGATTGAACAACAACAGCAAAAGGTCAATATAACTCAGTTGTGTGGGATAGCAGCCAAAAACAAAACAAAACAAAATGAAACCCAACTGTAATATTCCATTTGGCTTTATTAAAAGGAGCAAACTGTTCTGGACTAAGAAGGTGATAATCCTGTCATGTGATGTCCCAAAGCTATTTGAAGAGCTGTTCTATGGGGAATGAAAATTAGATTTGTTTTGTTTGGCACTAGAGAATTAGGAACAATGGAAATAAATTTCAGAGAGGTAGGTTTAGCATAGATGGAAGGAAAGACTTGCTAGGAATTAGAGCTATCCCAAAGTGGAATGGACTATGCTGTGAGGCAATGGGCTCCCCATCACTGGAGGTCTTCCAGCAGAGGTTGGATGACTGTTGAGTATGCTATAAAGGGGATTGTTGATCAGGTATGTTTTGCACTAGATGACCTCTGAGGTCTCTTCAAACTCTTATACCCTGTGATTGGGAAGTGAGTCAGACAGGTAACAGGTAAGTTTAAGTGGAAGCATCTCACTAGTTCTACTTTTCATATGATCCTTCACAAGTTCTTTTATTTAGGACCGTTTTCCTTTCTTTAAATAGTTCTCATTCTTATTACATGTCTTAGCCTTAATGCTTTATAAGTATTCTCATCTTTAATAACACCTCTATAAAAGCCATCATAAATTTCTCTTTTTTTCCTAAAAAATTATTATGTATATACTCATCCTGGCAGAGGGTCACATTATTGATTTTAACTATGGTATTTGTTCAAGGATATATGAAAATATTCATACCTTGTGGTTTCTGGAAGAGTATGTCCCATTGACCTACTTCTAGGGGAGATGTAATTTCTAGCAAGGAACAGATGTTCCTTTAAGCTGTGTAAAAGAGTCTTTACACTGTTTCTCATTTTTGGCAAATAGTTTATCTTGACATATCAAACTAAAGTGGAAATTATTGATAGAACATAACCTACTTCTGATACATAAAAAATGACACTTAACATTCTGAAAACTAAGAAGAAAAAAAGAGTAACCTTGAAAACATTTAATTTAAAACATCAGATGATTTGTTCCTAAATTTCCTTTAGGGTTATTTTTGGGAATCAACATAAAGATCAGAGACACAAAAGACTCTTAAAATAATCAGTGGATGAGCCTGAGACTTTGAACCAGTTTAAGATGGAATGTCCGGGAGGAGAAAAGGCCAAAGCTTCTTAAAACCACAAAAATTTAAATTACCTTTTGAATAAGTAGAGAAAACAGAAAGGAAGGACAACCTGAACTCTGAACCTTCTACATTAAAAGAAGGAAAAGAAGATGTAAGGCAGATTGACCTTTCGGTTTATGAGTTTAGCATCTCTAGTAGTATCCAGATGACAGCTGACTTTAAACATGTGCACGTTGTTAGAAACCTTAATTTAGTGCATGATTGAAACATTCCAACATAAAACCAAAAAGGGGGGGGCATCAAAGGACTAAATAACTCCACGAAAGCATGGGAGTTTCAGAAATCACTCAATTGGATTTTATCTCTTTATCTTGCACTTATTTGTCCATCAAAATGCAGATGAGATCATAAAAAAGTCAAGGCCAGGACACCAATCCTTTCACAGGCATGACAGAACAAATCTTGATTGTCCCTTTTGAAAACCATATACAGCACATTTTTTGGATGTGTTAGGAAAGGGTTAACAGAAGGTGGTAGGGCAGGCTCTTGGAGAATTGATTTATCAGTTATGCACATTCAGGGACTCAGAAACCAGATGTCTAATGTCCTGGGTTTCTGCCTGAAACATCCAGTAAAGAACAGAGTTGGGAGGTTCCTTCAGGGCCGGATGTATGGTGATAGGGTGTGGCAAAAGGTTAATCGCCCCTTGAATTAGAACCATGTTGGTTGTGAGATGAAAGGAGAAAAAAAAATCATAAAAAGTTGAGCTCCCTTTGTCCTATTATATTTCCTTCTTCTTTTTGAGATTTTCTTCCTTCTTTTATACTTTATCTTTCCTCCCCTGATCTTTCCTCTCCCTACCCATAGAAACTATAGATATTTATCTTCCCCTCATGGCTAAGTCCAATATCCACTCTGGAGAGGAATTATATATATATATAATATATATGTATGTATATGTATATATATGCATATGCATATATGTATATGTATATATGTATGTATATGTATATGTGTATGTGTGTATGTATGTGTATATATGTATATATGGTACATGGAGGACATCTATATAAAAGTACATGCAATACTATCACAAGAAACTATGAGACCCCTAACTAAAAATCAGATTTTTATGTTCAGGCCCTAGAGAGGAGAAACAATAAGACTGAATACTGCAGGATGTAAGTATTTGTTCCCTGCTGCCTTTAGCTCCACAGACTCTAGATCTAGCAATGGCCTAGAGAGAAGTCATTAAGTAAACAACATTTCCTAGGAAGTCCACACTCAGCAAGCTGGCCAGACTGGTTTGGCCAATTTGCCCGAGGGGTTGGGGATGTAGCAGAGATTGGGTAATAGGGCAGAGGTGTTATAAGGCCGAAGACAAATTTGGAAAGTCCCACTGGAATGGACTATTAAAAAGTCAGATTTAGAGCTGGACTTGGTCCAGGTCAGAGAGGAGATGGCTTTAGATGTGTGCTAAGAATGTGTTAAACCCTTCTTTAATCAGTGGCCTACACAGTGGTATAAATTTAAATTGGGGGCCCTGAAGCTAAAGTTTCATAAAGAGCCCCTTAACCCTTGTTAATAGGAAAATGAACAGGGGAACCCTCCTTCTGGGGATTTCCCTCAATTAATTCTGAATGGGCAATGTTTGCATTCCTGGTGAATGTTCTTCTCCCCAGGCATCTCTACCTTTATCCTCATCTCCACAAATCCAGTACTCTCATGTAGTTCAAAGTGCCTCATGCAAAATTTAGCCCTTTTAGTCTTCAGGAGAAAATTGGTACACTGTGGAGGAAATTTTTAGTCAGGTACACATTGTAGAGAGATGGCCTCTGAACTACTTTTGATTTTGATTTTATGTTTTTTATATTTGGGGCTTTTTTCACACAAATTAATAATCATAATCCTGGAGTGTTTTTTCTCTCATAGGCATTAATAGAGGGAATGTGGTATAGTGGATAACATAATGGTTCAGTGGTTTGCTTTTTCAGTTGTTATTCAGTCATGTCCAACTCTTTGTGATCCCATTTGTAGTTTTCTTGGCACAGACACTGGAATGGTTTGCCATTCTCTTTTCCAGCTCATTTTACAGATGAGGAACTGAAACAAACAGGGTTAAGTGACTTGCCCAGGGTAATACAGTTAGAGGCTGAGGCCAGATTTGACCTCGGAAGATAAACTAACTTCAGATCTGGCACTGTATCCACTTTGCCACCTAGATGCCCACACAATGTACTTAGAGCAAAAAAAGACGGGTTCAAATCCTTCCTCTATCATTTACTATGCATGTGACCCTGGGCAAGTCACAAATTCTTTGAGTCTGTTGCAAAATTAGGGGGTTGGATTAAATGTCCTCTGAAGGTCTTTTCCAGCTCTAAGCCTATGATCTGAAATGAGAAATAATTCTCATTGAGGTATACATAAGTTTAAAGGAGGAACTTATTAACCCAAATTAATCTTTAATTAATGTGGGAGATAGTTTTGAGCAAGGGGCCTTCCAGTGTTCTTTGCCTGCTCTTGGTCACACCGTTCAACCTATCTCCCCCCTTATCTGCCAGGTAATCAGTTTAGTCTATGTATAGATGTGCACACATACACACATATACACGTCATCCATCCAATTCACTGGGCTCAACAAAACAAAGAATCAAAGAACCATAATTGGGGAGAAAACAGGTTGTTCATTGACCTGCAAATATTCAAAATTCAGAATATCTGAATTTAGAGGGTTTTCTATGCTCATATTCTTCCTTTTAGGTCCAGCTCTGGTGTCATCACCTCCATGAAGCTTCCTTAGATTCTTTGCCATCTGAAAATGATTTTCCCCTCCTTAACAGATCTACTAACAGATCAGAGAGGAGAAGGACTCATAGATACAAAAATATTTCTAGCAGCTCTTTCTGTGGTGGCGAAGAATTGGCAGCTGAGGGGACATCCATCATTTGGGCAATGGCTGAATAAGTTATGGTATATGAATTTGATGGAATATTAATGTGCTGTAAGAAATAATGTTAAGAATGGTTTCAGAATAAAATCTGGGACAACTTGTATGAACTGATGCAAAGCAAAGTGAGCAGAACTAGGAGAATAATCTATACAAGAACAGCAACTTTGAAAGCTCAGCAATGCTGATTAACCCAATGACCAACCACAGTTTCAAAGGACTCATAATGAAACATGCTGTCCACCTCCAGTCAGAAAACTCAGAGTGTAGATTGAAGCATATTTTCTCTTTTGCTTCCTTTTCCTTTGTGCTTTTTTTTCCCTTTTCTTCCATTCTTCCTTTTTCTCTTTTATCTATCTTTCTTTTTCAGACATGTCTTATGCAGGAATTTGTTTTATAGGACCATACATATTTGTAAGGATTTTTTCCCCTTGCCTTTTCAATGGGTGAGAGAGGAAGAGAGGGAGAGGGAGAGAATTCAGAACTGAAAATAAAATAAAATTGGATTGAATTTTCTTGTAGCCCTTTGTCTGAATCTCTTCTTTACCCTTGTCACATTCTACCTTGTAACATAACATATTTGTGTGTATGTGTGATTTCTTCATGTAATACTATAAGATCCCTAACAGTAAAGACTCTCATTTCTTAATCTTTTTATCCCTAGTTCCTACCACACACTGTCTTGCACTTAGCAGGTACTTACTGTTCGTTGATTCACTAGCCCTCATTAGAGCTACTAGTGAAGATTGTAGTGTCTCATTAATTAAGACCAAACTTAGCCTCATCAAGAACACATTTAAGAAATAAAAAAGCATTGTAATTATGCACATTGGCATTTAATAGCTCAGTTAATATGACCCAGTTTTAAGGACAATTTCAAAAGCAGGAAGGCTGACAATGTCCTAAATAGAGGTTCCATGGACTGTATTCCTACAGATTTGTTACTTTCCCTCTCACATTTTATTTAAGTGAACTGTTAACCTCCAACTAGACGGTGTGACATTCATATTGAGTGAATTTCAAAAGCTTTTCAAGTGAGCTGGTGTTGTGTATTCTGAAGTTCTCTATCATTTCCTGAGTACTTGACTATGAGTAAATGCCTTACAGATCACCTTTGTAGCAAAAATCTCCAGTTAATGTCTCCTCTGATGTGGCTGAATTACAACCCACATATTTGAAAAGGCATTCCTTCAGAATTAGGAAGTCAAAGGTTTGGAGTGGTTTATTGAATTTTTTTTTAACCGGTTAATGACCTTTAAATTATACATATGTAGTTCATTGCTACATATACACACACATTTGTAAAATGGAAAATCCATAAATATTATTTAAAATTGGGGTCATGTACTGTTTCTGTGATTATCACCCAAAAAGAATTAGATCCTTGAGTACAATTTGAGGATTTCACTGACGCCTGATCCACAAATAGTTCCTTTTAACAGGTTCAAAATGAGACACTGTAAACAGAAATTGCACAGCTTAGAGGGAAAGGTGGTAAGCTCCCAAAGAGAAATGTGTGGTTTTCTATCTATCTATCTATCTATCTATCTATCTATCTATCTATCTATCTATCTATCTATCTGTCTGTCTGTCTGTCTGTGTCTGTCTATCTATCTATACATATATATACACACATATGCATGTGCATGTATGTACACACACATGCATGTCCATGAATATACACACATATATTTGCCAAAATTATCCTTCTTAAAACTAGCAGTTAGGGATATGACTAGCAACAAAGAGTCAACAATTCAACTTAATGCATTTTAAAATATTTATTAAGAGTCTACCTAGGCTGGGAGATATTTAGAAATAAGTAAGAAAACAGTTAACCTCAAGGAACTAGAGGAGATCTGACACACAAAGAAACATCTATTCTATTCAACTGATATTTTATAAGTTTTTATTGATATCTTGTTTTACATTACCATAATTTCTTCCTATATCCTTCCTCCTTCCCTTCCCAGAGAACCATTCCATATGACAAATAATAGC
This sequence comes from Vombatus ursinus, assembly GCF_900497805.2. Taxonomy (NCBI): domain Eukaryota; kingdom Metazoa; phylum Chordata; class Mammalia; order Diprotodontia; family Vombatidae; genus Vombatus; species Vombatus ursinus. The sequence goes on from NW_020954557.1 coordinate 59,925,530, forward strand.
TTTTAAAGATTAAAAAAAAGAGGAAATAAAATCAGCATAATTGACCAATACATTCTGAAATCTGAAAATATGTGGATGTGTAATATTTGTCGACCTCCCACTTTTGCAAAGGGGTAGGGTAGGAGTGTCTTCCAATGTCTCTTTTTTTGAGCCATGCTTGTTCTTTATACTTTTACCACATTAGCTTTTGATGTGTGTGTGTTTGTTCTTTCCAATTACATATTATAGTCCTTGTGTGTATTATTTTCTTGTCTGTGCTTACTTTACTCTGCATCAGGGTTTTTTCAGGATGGGAGAGACATGGCAGGCTTTTTAGATAGAAGGGAATGAACCAGTAGACAGGGAGAGACTGAAAATAAATGATGAGGATGACAAAGGGGTCAATTTGTTGGAGGAGACAGGGTGGATTAAGATCACTTGAATAAGTAAAGAGGTTAGCCTTAGTAAAGAGTAAGGCTACTTCATCATGTGAGACAGGAGTGAAGGAGGAGATAGTGGCAGAAAGCATCTGAGTGTTAGGTAACTAGAAAGAAGGAAGAAGAGGGAGCTTGTGGTAAATGGTCCATTTTTTTCTGTAAAATATGAGGCAAGGTTCTCAGCTGAGAAAGTGGATGGAGGGAAGACACAGGGTTTGAAGAGAGATGAAAAAGTTTGGAAGAGTAGTTAGTCAAACCACTTAACCTTTGTTTGAGCTAGTTTTCTCACCTGTAAAATAGAAATAACAGTAAAACCTACTTCCCAAATTTTGTTGTGATTTCACCTTGGTTTGATTTTATTTTTGCTATTTATTGATTGATTTTATTGTTTTTCTGCCCCTTCTTTTTAATCAGATTGGCTAAAGGTTTATCAATTTTATTAGAAAGAACCAGTTTTTAGTTTTAGTTTTTTGTTTCTACTTTGTTTATTTCTCCCATAATTTTTTGTATCTTCTTTTTTGTGTTTATTTTAGGTTTATTTGTTTGTTGACTTTCTAATTTAAAAAAAAAGTACCTTCACTTCATTTATCCTCTCTTTTTCTATTTTGTTAATGTATGCTTTTAGGGATATAATTTTTTCCCTGAAGATTGCTTTGGATAAAGTCTGGAAATTTTGATGCAATTTCATCATTATCATTTTCTTTCACATAATTATTTATGTGAAAAGATTTCTTCTTTGACACACTCATTATTTAGGATACTATTGTTGTCTCCCTATGAATCTGTGTCTTTTGTTTTTGATCCCTGATTGATTACTATTTTTATTGTGTTGTGGTCTGTAAAGGGTGTGTTTAATATTTCTGCCTTTTCACATTTGTTTGCAGAATCTTTGTCCTCTAATACTTAGTCAAGTTTTGTAAAAGTTCCATGTGATGTTGAGAAAGATGTATATTCATTAGCAGTCCCATTTAGAAGATGCCACATCTTTCAGCTCTAGTTTTTCCAACAATTTGTTCAATTCTGTCTTTTTCCTTTTGTTTATCTTTCTGTTTCCCCTCTATCGCAACATCAATCTAGCTACATTTCTGCCTCAGAGATCTCTGTGGTATACTGAGAGATTTGGGGGTTCTCTGTTCTCTTCTTTCATCTCCTCGAGCTTCCACTACCTGCACTTTCTTTATGCTTAGTCAATAGGGAGTAGAACCCCAGTTCCATTTAACCACTTACCATCCATTAGTTTGTTGTTTGTTTGTTTGTTTGTTTGTTTGTTTGTTTTACAAAGGGCATTAATTTACTTCAAAAATATAGCAAAAAAAACTTCTTCACTATCCCTCCCCAACAACTCAGGACATAATCTTAGTTCAGTTCCTTTTTTTTCCTTCCAAATTAAAACAAATTTTTTTTAGCATTCTTTAAAATTTTTTTTTTGAATTCCAAATTCTATCCCTTCATCTAGACCCTCTCCCATCCATTGAAAAGGCAAGCAATATGATAGTAATTATACATGAAAAATCATACAAAACATTTCTGTTAGCCATATCACAGAAAGCAAGGAAAATAAAGCAAAAAAATTTTGAATTTGCACTCAGAGTTCCCCAGTTCTTTTTCTGGAGTTAGATAGTATTTCTTATCCTTTGGATAAGTCCTTTGGATTTTTTTGGATCATTGTCTTGATCAGAGTAGCTTAGCTCAGTTCTTTTGCAACATTGATCCCACCAATATCACATCTAGAATTAACCTGACTGCTATATGAATCATTGTCTCAATTTCTTATGGTGTAGGTCCAGGATTCCTTGCTCCTCTGGACACTGATGCTGACTTGTCTGCAAAACTTAGACTCTTGAAAGCTGGATCACCAGAGCACCCTCTTGATTTTGAGAAACTCACAAGATCAGAGACTCCAACCCCTTCATCTAAAATGTAAAAGAACAAATGCAGAGGCATAGACCAAGCCCCTTTCATAAGACCACATGATCTCTGAGAAGAGAAGCCCTCAAGGCCACCCTCCTCTTACATCATTCATTGTCTCTTACAGCATGCTGTTTGATGAGGAATCATGGAAATCCCCCAAGAGAGCAAGCTGAGAAAAATCAATCAAAGACACCAGGCTGATGCTGATCTAGGTCTTTTTGAAGATGCCCTCCTCGTTCTGGCTGCTCAGTCACCTGAAAAAAGATTCTCTCAATCATGTAGTTAGGAAAGAGGAACTAGTCAAAAAATGTCTTCAGGTGCTCCATAGGTTTCTTCAAGGCATTTTCTTTCTACCTCATCAAAACTCTCCCAGAAGTAGGATCCTTATCTTTTCCATGTGGAGAGAAACTATCTGAGGCACTCTGTGTACACACCATGATAGAGTGTTAAAGAAAATCCAACTAATATGAGGAATTCAGAGAGACAAGGGAAGATAAAGGAACTGAAGCAGAGTGAAGAAAGCAGAACCAGGAAAACAATACACACAATGTTTATAACAATGTAAACAGAACAGATAATAAAATGAAACATTCTATAGTTAAATGACCTCTAAGATTCGTTGAGAAGTGCTAAGAAGGGGCAGCTTGGTGGCGTAGTGGATAGAGCATTGGCCTTGAAGTCAGGAGGACCTGAGTTCAAATGTGAACTCAGACCAAACACTTGATACTTACTAGCTGTGTGACCCTGGGCAAGTCACTTAGCCCCAGTTGCATTAAAAAAAATAGAAATTTAAAAAAAAAGAAGTGCTAAGAAAATGTACCTTCCTCCTTCTGTTGAAGTAGGCAATCATGGGTGAAGAATGTTACATATACTGTAAGGCAGAGTCAATGTGTTTGATTTTGTTGAACTGTTATTTTTTTGTAATCTTTTTTATAAGGGAAGACTTGCTGGGTAGGGAAGATGGAGGGATCATATTAGGAAATGAACATGATTGAAAAGCAAAAGGCATAAAAATTGCAGGTCATCTCTGAAAATATTCTCTGTTGTTATAATTTTTGCATCATGTGCTTTCTGCCTGAGTAAATGCTGTTTGGAATTAAAGAAAACCTGATTTGCTGAAATCACCTAAAAAAAAATGGAATATATTCTGAAGGTTCCTTGGCTGAGCAAATACACTTCAATAATAAGAGATTTTCCTGTCAAACATCATTTGGGCACCAGAGTTCCTGGGAGGAATTAAATAAAGAGCTGTCACTTGGTTGATGATGTATATAACCATTAGTGTAGACATAACAAAGTACCAGCATATTATGAAATTTAAAAGGGAAAGGCAAAAACCCAACAACTTGTTCTGTTCTGTAAGTTCTTTCTTTTTTATGTGCCACAACCCCCCCTCCCCATCTTATACTAAAACAATCACTCACACATGCTAGGTTTTGGGGATTAACTACAGCAAAACATTCCTTTCTTCATATTGTTTCTCCCAGTTCTTAATTCCTTAACAAGTGAGTGATGATTGGAATAGCTTTATTATTTCACAAGTTATTTATGTTATTATGTGATGAACTTTCCACATACTGCTCCATGTGCCTTTTCTTGGATCTTTCTTCCCCTTCTCCTGAAATGATTCAAAGGTATGAATTGTATGAAAAATTAAATGTTTTACTAGCATTTTAACATAAAAAATGTAAATAACTATATATACTTAATAACTATTTACCTGAAATTAATTTCGATGCATAAAGTATCACAACACCTTTTCCATTCCATTCTCCAAGTCCCCTTTAGGGTTCTTTGCTCACCCATTTTCATTCACTTTTCCTCATGTATTCAGAATGATTTTCCTACGGGCAAGGAAAGGCTCTGAAGCCTAACTATGTGAATTCTGGGGATTGTAGGACTGAATGGTGTTGTTTTCTCCTTACCCTGGAAGAAAGATTTTTCTCAGAAGTTTGTTGCTTGTGCACACCAGCTTGTGAGGAGGAGGAGCTGGAGTGGCTATGTGTGAAGGTCAGTAGAAGTTCAGGGTCAGAATAGAGTGAGCCCCATGGCAGCAGCTCGGTAGTGGTCTAAGAGAAAGAGAGAAGTATTTTGTGACGCTGGTGAAAGGCTCGTCCTACAGAAATGAGACAGCCAAGTAAGCTTTTCTGTCTCACTGTCAGCGTGACAAGGAAAGATATTCTTTTCTTCCCCCAACCTACTGACTTGGGACTGAGCCCTAAGAGAAATAATCTTAGGGTTTTGACTTTAGTAATAATTCATAAATTCCTCATAGCAGAGGAACAAACAATGTGACTAGGACCATTCATGCCTACAACTGTGGAATCATAGGAAAACTAGTTTCAGGTGTTTAGACCTGCAGACATCTCAAGTGTAGTTTGGACCCCAAGAATGAGGAGCAGAATAGAGGTGTGGACTAAGAGAAGATCACACCTCGGGCCACCCAGTGGGAGGAGGATGGTATGGGCTGGGAAGAGTGGCCATACCCTAGAGCAAAACCCCAAGTTCCAAAGTGTAGGGCTTACCTACTCATATATACATCCAACCTGCCAGATAGCCCCACTTAATGATTAACATTGAATGATTGGAGTTAATGCATAAACAATTTTTCCGTTTCTGCTTTCTTCATTTTGCATTATTTCATGTACATCTTTCCAGATTTCTTTGTATTCCTCATACTTGTCCATTTTAATTGCTTTATTTTATTCCATTACATTAACATACCATAATTTTTAAAACCATTTTCTTTTGGAGACAGATTTTTAGGGGAGATAAGAAATAAGGGATACTAATTTATTATGGAATCTCCCTTCAGTTTTTCTATGTGTACTACCCTACAGACAAGTTTTAATTCTGCAAACTGATTTAAACCACATTTTTATAATATTAAATGTTAGAAAAGTGAGCATGCTGCTTTCTTTACATTTTCTCTTGCTGAGAGAACTTTGAATGATAATAATAAAATTCAATGCACAAAGCATCACAACACTTTTTAAGTACCTTCTTCTAAGAAAATTATGTATTTTAGATCACACTTATGTAACACTATTATGTTTTCAAAATATTACACAAACATTATATCATTTGATCCTAGTAGAATCTTATACTGTGACTCTAGGACTCAGTTGATCCATCTAATGACCTTGGATAACAAATCACTCAGTTACGAAAAATAGAATTGTAGAAGAGCAGAGAAGTCCAGCTCTTTGGAATCAGTGATTGGGAGAAACTCTCAACTTACAGAGTTGGAAAGGACCTTTCAAAATTGGAAAAATGCCTTCTACAATACTGCTGACTAGGGGTCATCTGGCCTCTGCTTGAAGACTTTGAGTAAGGGCATGGATTCAATTACCTTTTAAGGCTGTCCATTTCATTTCTGGATAGCCCTCACTATTGGTATTTCTCTACATCAAGCCTAAATCTATCTCTTTGCAGTTTTCACCCTTTGCTCCTAATCATGTCTTTTGGGACTAAGTAGAATTTATCTAATTCCCCTTCAAATATTTGAAGACTGAAGTCATGCCCTCCAAAAACCTCCTCCACCTACACCAAAGTCTTCTTTTCTCTGAGCTAAACATTTTCATCTTCAATCAATAGGCATGTAATATGGCTTCTAATCCTTTCATCATTCTAGTTTAACTCATTTGGCTATAACACAACTTGTCTTTGTCCATCCTAAAATATGGTGCCCAGAACTGTATATTAGCTATCCAGAAGAACTGGTATCTTACTTGTTCTGGATACTATTCACTTAATATAGCCTATAATAGCATCATTTATTTTTACTGCATGTCACACTTTTTACTCATGTTGATATGTTGACCTGTTAACATCATTAAATCTTTTTCATAAGAAATGTTATCTAGCCACATCTCTATTATTTTACACTTGTGAAATTATTTTTTAAACTAAACGTGTAACTTTACATTTATATCTATTAATTTCCTCTTATTTTAGTATTAGTCTGCTGAGATCTTTCTGAATCCTTTATTCAACACGATAGTTATATTTTCTAGCTTCATGTCATCTACAAATTAGACAACCATATCTTGTCTAGCTTCATTCAAGTTATTGATAAAAATCTTAAACGGTAATAGACTAAGGATGGAATATTGGTATGCTCTACTAGAGACTTCCTTCCAATATGACATCAATCCATTAATAACTACTCTTTAGATTTAGTCATTCACCAGATCCAAATACATATAATAGTATTCTTATCTGGCTCACATTTCTTCATTATCCCAGTACCTTAAGAGATTCTAGGTCCACAAGGGACTCATCATTTCTTTAAGAAAATCAGCATCCAAATTGGCTCTCAATCCAGAGGAAGAAAATGAGTCTTCCCCAGATTTCTCTAAATCCATCTTCTTTATAATTTCTTATAATGTAATAATATTATATGATATTTCTATACTATAATTTATTCAGTCATTCTCTGATTGGTAGGCACCCACTTTGTTTCCACTTCTTTCCTACAACAGAATATGCTGATACACATAATTTTTTTCCTTGTCTTTGATCTCTTTAGAGTATATGTCTAAGAGTGGTATTGCTAGATAGAGTACACAGTTTAATGACTTTTTGGGTATAATTCCAAATTGCCTTCCAAAATAACTGGACCAATTTACAGCCCCACAAACAGTTCATTGCCACTTCATTCATTTATTGCCCTTGGCAGTCATTTTATTTATTTCTTTATCATGTTTGCCAATCTAATGAGTGTGAGGTGCTATCTCAGAATTGCTTTAATTTTCATTTCTCTTATGGTGGGGCCATCTCCAGTCGAGCTGATCTATGTCTTGCCACTGGACCCAGATGGCTCAGGAGGAGAGAGTGGTGCTGGTGACCTTGCACAGCCCTCCCTCACTTAAATCCAATTCTCTTGCAATTCATGGCATTATCTTCTTGATGTCATGGTCCTCTTCAAAAATGAAGGACAAAAAGAAAAAAGAAAATGAAGGACAAACAATAGCAACGTTTTTCTTACTATTAGTGATTTGAAACATTTCTTCATATGATAATTGATAGCTTGCTTTTCTTCTTTTGTGAACTGCCTGTTTATATCTTTTGACAATTTATCTATTGGGGAATGACTCTAATTATATATTTGTATCAATTTCTTTATATGTCTTCAATATCAGACAGTTAGCAAAGAAATATACTACAAAGATTTTCCTCAGTAAACTCCCTTCTAATTCTGACTTCATTGATTTTGTAGGCTCAAAACCTTTCAATTTTATATAATCAAGATTGTACAGTTTATCTTGTACAATTGTTTCTAATTCCTATTTCATCAAAAAACTTTCCCTAAATCCATAGCTGTAAATGGTATCTCCTTTCATCCTCTTCTAACTTACTTCTGATATGACCATTCATATCTAGGTCATGTTTCTGTTTGGATTTTATTGTCATATGATACAAGATGTTGGTATAAGCCTAATTTCTCGCGGACTACTTTCCAATTTTCCCAGCAATTTTTTTCAGCTAGTGGATCCTTATTCCAGTGCTTGGTGTCCTTAGGCTTATTGAAAGGCCAAGTTGCTATGTTAGATGGCTCCTAGGTCTTATGTTCCTAATCTATTCCATTGATTAACAGTATCAAATAGTTTTGATGATTACTGCTTTGTAATAAGTTTAGAGTTCTTGCACTGTTAGGTCCCGTCTTCCAATTTTCTTTCATTTCCCCCCTTAGATTCCTGATCTTTTTGTTCCTGCAGATGAATTTTTTTGCCTATTTCTGTAAAATAATCCTTTGATAATTTGAATGATATAACACTAAATTTATAAAATAAGTGGTATTTTCATTTTTACTACATTAAGATGACCCAACAATAAGCAACTAATATTTCTTGAGTTATTTAAATCTATATTTTCTGCAAAAAATGTTTGTGGTTGTATTCATATAATTTCTGTGTTTGTCTTAGCATATGGACTCCAAAATGTTGTATATGCTGTAGTAATTTTGATTTAAATTTCATTTGTTGGTTCCGAGTTTTAGACTGATGATTTTTAGTTGTTTATTTCATATCCTGCTACTTTAATGAAGTTATTAATTATTTCAAGTAATTTTTTAGTTGAGGCTTCTCTAAGTAGACCATAATCTTCTCTGCAAAAAGTGATAATTTCATTTTCATTTGCTTATGCTTATTCCCTCAATTTATTAATTTTTAAACTAATATTTCTAAGACTAAATCAAATAATAAAAGTGTTGACAACACATATCTTTGCTTTGCTCCTGGTCAAACTGGAAAGGACTCTAAGATTTCTCTATTACAGACAATACCAGCTTGTGGCTTTAAATGGAAACTATTTACCACATCAAGGAAAGATCTCCTTATTCCTATACTTTTAAATTTATTACCATAACTATATGTTGTATTTTCTGTGTTTATTGGTATAATAATGTTATTTTTATTGTTTTATTATTAATATGTGCCATTATGCTTATAATTTCCCCAATACTGAATCAGCCCTACATTCCTGGTATACATTCAGCCAGGTCATAATGTGTAATATTTTTTGTTTGTTGCTATAGCTTCTTTGCTAATATTTCATCCAGTATTTTCTTGAAATTTACTAGATATACTAATCTATAATTCTTTCTCTGCTCTCTCTCTCTCTCTGATTTTGGTAGCAGAACTATATTTGCTTCATAAGAGTTAGATTATATATCTTGTTTCCCTATTTTTGCAAATAATTTTATAATACTGGAGTTAATTGTTCTCTGAATGTTTGATAGAATTCACTTGTAGATCCAACTGGTTCTGTGGTATTTTCTTTCTGAGTTCCTTTAGAGATTTGAAAAAAACATTTTTTTCTGAGATTGAGTTGTTTAAATTCTTTCTTAATCTGTTAATCTGAGTACTTTCTATTTTTGTAAATAGTGACTTATTTCACTTAAGTTGTCCGTTTTACTGCCATATAACTGGATAAAATAGTTTCTAATTATTTCCTTTATTTCTTCTGTTATTAATCCTCCTTTTCCATTTTTAAAAATTCTGGCAGCTCAGTTTTCCTTTCTTTTAATAAAATAAAATTAGTTGACAGCTTGTCTGTTTATTAGGGCAGTCTATTTATTAGGCTCAGTGGATAAAGTACCATCCCTAGATTCAGAAATACCTGAGTTCAAATCTAGCCTCAGACATGTACCAGTTCTGTGATCCTGGCCAAGTCACATAAACCTGTTTGCCTCAGTTTCCTTATCTGTAAAATGACTGGAGAAGGAAATGGTAAACCATTCTAGTATCTCTGCCAAGAAAAGCCCACCTGGAGTCACAAAGACTTGGATGTGACTGAGCAAGTGTCTTAAATTAGTTTTTAAAAAATAGTTCGTAGTTTTATTTACCAATTCTGCTAATTATAAATTAAAAGATCTCTGGAGAAAATGGGATATCTTATTTTATCCTTTTCCTTCCTGGGCAGTGTTCATATCTAGAAGGAAGGAAAATTATTATTAGCAGCAACATGGATATGAGCAGACAGAGCATGGCCATGGAATCCTAAAATCTGATCTGATCTGATTGTGAGCTGAATGATTGTGAACAAGTCATTGAAATAATCTTTGCCTTTGTTTTCACACTTGCAGTATTTTTGCTGTCTAATCTATAGGTGGGTGAGAGGTAAACTGTCAAGTATTATACAAATGTGAGAAATTATTATTTCATGTCTTTTTTTTGTTTTGTTTTGTTTTGTTTTTTGGATAGGCAATGGGGTTAAGTGACTTGCCCAGAGTCACACAGCCAGTAAGTGTTACGTGTCTGAGGTCGGATTTGAACTCAGGTCTTCCTGAATCCAGAGTCGGTGCTCTATTCACTGCGCCACCTAACTCTCCCCATTATCTTATTTTTGATATGCTATTTTAATAGTCTCTATAAAAAATCCTATTCTGATACATCATGATAGTGTAAGCGCTGCAAGTTCTACCTCACTAGAAAGACTGAGTGTGGGTCTGTTTTTCTACAATGAAGGGACCAGCTTGGCCCTGTTGCCCTTTGTCCCTAGGGAAGTCACTTAATTTCTCTGGGCCTTAGTCTCTTCATCTGTAAAATGAAGGAGTTAGACTTGATGACCTTTTTGGCTTCTTCTATCTAGAAACCCATGGTCCTATGAAGAATGGAGAGGTTCATTACCCCAATGTTGGCTACAACCAATGATTTTTTTTTTATAGATCAGCTGGTGAAATAGACAAAAATACTAAATGCCCCATAGCCCCTGGATGTGGAAGAGCAGCAAATAACATCATAAAATTGAAATTAATTAGATCTAAATCAATAGGAAAGAATTGGTTATCGATGTTTAGAATTCGTTGTCTGTGTGTTCTAGGATCAGTGACTAGTTAGAGCAAAGGTCAAAGTGTATACCAAATTAGAAGAACTGATATGAAAAGATAATCTACTTGATTATGGCAGTTTCAATATTTTTAAACAAGCTGTCAATTATGAAAAATGAGAGCTATATGAAAGTAAAGACATGCTTCTGTCACTATTGAGGTTCAGCTAAAGCAAGGTAATTGCTATAATGTGTAGGCTAAGGATCCCCAAAATGGCCTCATCCAACAAATATTTAATCTTGTTGCCACCAGAGAGACGTGGGAACCAACGACAATGCCAATTTAGAGTAAAAGCTTATTTGCAAAACATCATGAAGGAATGAAAAAAGAATATGAGGGAGACGCTAGGTGGTGCAGTGGATAGAATACCAGCCCTAGAGTCAGGAGGATCTGAGTTCAAATCTGGCCTCAGACACATAACACTCCCTAGCTGTGTGACTCTGGGCAAGTCACTTAACCTCAAATGCCTCACCAAGAAAAATATGAGACATATCACCTTACAAAACTGGGAGAAGAGATTCAACTAGATCCAGTCATCCAAGGAGTATTTTTGTAGATGAAACTAGAAAGAAGTCATTAAATAGTTGTGAAGTGGAACAGATTGGCTAATGTTTTGTCGTGATTATTTTTGTCACCATAGAATGAGACCACCATGTTTGGACTTTGACACTTCAGTGTCTGATATATTACGTGAAAGAGTAGCAATGGCATCTAAAAAAAGAAAGGGAAAGAGCTGTACTTGATTAAATATATATAGAAATGATTCACAGTTGAGGTGTCATATTTTTAAAGGCACTCAGGATCAATGTTAAAGATATTTCAGATCTCAGATGGCAAACAATGGTGACTAGAAAATCATCAGTTACTGGCATGTATGTCTATGCTCTTGTCTCTAAAGAATCACTGTGAGAGTGGTCTATTCATTGAAGGTATCTTAGATGAACACTTGAGAAGGAAATAGGCAACTTTTTCAGATTTTAATTTTTCCCTAGTAGTAGTTTTAAATTTTATTATAGTAAAATATGTATAACTTGTGTGTCATTTGAGTTCTGGATCGCACCATGATGAACCTGAGTAATATTTGGGCTGGGGGACAGGAGGAGGGAAGAATCTCTTAAAAGCTTCTCACACCCTCACCATAAAGACCTTGGGAAAATCAGTATCTGGTTTGTTTTACTTTGTACAAAAGGTCCCTCAGCTCCCAAATAAACACTGAGGGTAAAAATCAAATAAGAGTATTCCAAAAATCTTAGTGAAGTTTTAAGCTATTAAATGTATAAGACACTATTTATTTAAGTCTACAAAATATTCAGGCTCACACCCAAAACTTCATGCTATTAGGAAAAGTGTCAAAACTCCTTGTACTGAGTCCCACCTACCCTCAGCACCTGTATAAGTCCTATATGAATACCAGTATCTCTATCTGTCTCTCTGTCTGTCTATCTGTCTGTCTGTCTGTCTCTCTCTCTCTCTCTCTCTCTGTCTCTCTCTCTCCCGTTATTTTGCTGAGGCAATTAGGGTTAAGTGATTTGGCACTGGAGTTACAGAATTTGCATTCAAATCCTGTCTCTAATACTTTTTATTTGTATGACACTGGGCAAATCATCTAACTTCCCTGGACCTCAGTTTCCTCATATGTAAAATGACAGGGTTGGAATAAATGACCTCTGAGGTCCCATTCATTTCTAGGTCTTTATAATACTATGATCCGACCATCCCATTCATCCCACGGATAAGGAATTTGAGTGCTAGAAAGAACATGTGATTTATTCAAGGTAAAAGTCAAGAATTTCAGTCTTTCCAGATTTGATTTAATCTCAAGTTATTAATATTTTAGAAGTCCCTCTGTGACACATCTAGAACTTTTGACCTCAAACAAAATATCAGAGGGATCCATTTGCCTTTATTAATTTACAAATTAATAGATCCAAATGTTTGAGTCTAGATGGTTTTCTAAAGCAGATCCTATTTTTATGGTCACATAACCGACAGAGAGGAGTAGAGGATAGAACATCCTGCGTCTATTGTTTATTGATTTGTAAATTGCATTTAATGTAGTAGGACAAAACATAGCTCTGGAGGCTCTGCTCAAAGTTTCTGCCATGCATTCACTGCAGTTCTATGACAGATACGGCTACGGAGATAACTTTGCTCAACAATTGACTGAACATTGACAGAAAGAATTTATATCCATAAACAAGGAAGGTATACTTATCTAAGATGCTCTCCAGTAGTACGAAGACATACTGTGCAGAGTCCAAAGAAAGATTCCCTATTAAAGTCAAGATTATACAAATGCTCCTATCCGTGGATAACAATGTATTAATTACATTGCTGCTGGAAACACTACAAAGTCTTCTTAATGAAATTCAAGAGAATTTCAAAATAGAATTGCAAAAAGAAATTGGTTTAATTATTTGCCATTGATTGTAGGATCATAGATTTAGAGCTATAAGGGAATGTAGAAACCATCAAACCCAACCCTCTCATCTTACTGATGAGGAAATGGAGCCCAAGGAAGAGAGGTGGCCTGCCCAAGTTAACACAGATAATATGTAGCAGAACCAGGATTCCTTTTCAAGTTCTTTGACTCCAAATCCAGAATGCTTTTGACTGTGTTGCAGAAAAGCAAAGTGGATGAAAAATACATATTGCCCAGATGTGTAGCTGGGTAAGCTGCTCAGTTTCACTCACCTATGTATAGAGAGACATTGCCTTTGGCCCAGAATTAAGTAATCTAGATCACATTTGGGAAACTGAGCAGTGTTTTGAATGATCCCTAACTGATGTAACCTAAAACCCAATCTCTTTATCATATTCTTCTAGTGCTAATATTTGGCAACAAATCATGGAACATCACGATTCCAGAATAATCAAAATCAGGTTGTAGGAACTTAGAGCTCGAAGACACCTTATAGGTCAAATAGTCTACCAGTCCAGAAGTGTCCAACTCACAGCCCGTGGGCCATAAGCAGCTGCAGAACTCCAGAGTGCAGCAAGAATTAGACTAAATTGGGAAACATGTAACAAAATAAATCAAAATAGAATGCAGATACATGATGTTAGTCTGTGGTTTTCTAAGTCAATATGTGGTATCAAAATCTATTTCCATTTGAGTTTGATGTCATCAGACTAGCTAGAGGTTGAAGTACTTGTTCATGGTCACAAGGGAGTACGGGTGAAGTGGGATTTGAATTTAAGTCTTCTGACTAAAAATTTGGTGCTGTTTCTACTATTATATTTATTGTTCAGTCATGTCCAATTCTTTGTGACTCCATTTGGGGTTTTCTTGGCAAAGATACTGAGATGGTTTGCCATTTCTTTCTCCAGCTCATTTTACAGATGAAGAAACGGAGACAAACAGGGTTAAATGACTTGTCCAGGGTCATAGAGCTAGTGTTTGAGGCCAGATTTGAACTCAGGTCTTCCTGACTGTAGGCCCAGCACTCTATCCACTGCACCATTTGGCTGGCCACTACTATTGCATGCTGCATATCATTAAAGAAGAAACAATGGGGCAGCTAGGTGGCACAGTGGATAGAGCACTGGCCCTGGAGTCAGGAGGCTGTGACTTCAAATCCAGTCTCAGACCAGACACTTGACACTTACTAGCTTTGTGACCCTGGGCCAGTCACTTAACCCCAATTGCTTCCTTTTTTAAAGAAGAAGAAGAAATAAGACATTAATCTGTAGATGATTTAGCCCAGTGACTTGGCTTCGTAATTCCCATATTCAAATGTTGCAAATCCATTTTAATTTCAAAAATATTTTGGGGCGAGCACATTTGGTCTTGACTGCATTTTCCCAAGGTGATGGTCCTTTCGCAATCCTTCTTTTTGGCTGCATTTGACCCTTTGATACCTGTTGCTCTTGTGTATTCTTTTCTCTTTGCATTTTTGTGACACTCTTCTTTCCTGATTTGCCTCCTACTTATCTGATTATTCCTTTTTAGTCTGCTTTGCGGACGCATTATCCATATCATGCTGTAATTGTAGATTTTCCTCAAACTTCTCTTGTAGGCCTTCTTTTCCTTTTACTCCATACCAGAGATTCTTAACCTGGGATTCATGGAGCCACATGGAGATCTGGGGGTGGATTTCAGGGGGTACATACACTTGGATGGGAAAAAATTATATCTTAATTTCCATAAACCTCCAGTGGAAATTTAGTATTTTCTTTAATTATTTAAAAACATTACTCTGAGAAGGAGTACATAGGCTTCATTATATTGCCAAAGGGGTCCATGACCCAAAAAAGGTTAAGAAATATTGCTGTTCTGCTATTCTCTCTCTCTCTCTCTCTCTCTCTCTCTCTCTCTCTCTCATCTCATCAGCTTCCATGGGTTTAACTATTATGATTATACAGAAGACACCCAGACCTACGTATCTAGCCCTTATGTTTCCCCTGAGCTTCAGTACCATATGATCGAATGTGCCCTCTTAGATATTTCAAACTGGATAACCCAGAGACATTTTAAACTTAACATATCTAAAACTGAACTTATTATCTTTGCCTCTAAGCGCCCCCCTCCTTCATTAAAAAATCCCTATTTCTGTCAAAGGCACCACCATCCTTCCAGCCTCCTGTGTTTGCTCAGTGGAGGCCTGAACCCAAGAAAGATAAGACAATGAAGGGACCCAAGGGAGAAGTCCAAGGTTCCAATGGGAACTGCCTAGAGCAGAAGGCACAGTGAGGAGATGGTGGGAAGTGACCTGGAGGCTGGTTGACTAAGTTCTTAGAATTCTGTTTACACTTTGCTTGTCAGATCTTAGGGTTTATTGGTTTGTTTTCCTAAGTCCTTCTTAGCACTTTAGAAGTATTGCTTCCTTTGGGTAAAAGGTATTAGGCCAGGTCCTCAGGAGCTTGCTTGAACTCTAACCTCCTGGTCTTCCCCCCCACCCCCCGCTAGGCAATGGTGTTAAGTGACTTGCCCAGGTTCACACAGCTAGTAAGTGTTATGTGTCGGATTTGAACTCAGGTCCTCCCGAATCCAGGGCAGGTGCTCTATCCACTGTGCTACCCTCCTGGCCTTTTTTATCAATGACTGCTAGGTGTCAGTCAATATTTCAAATAAGATGAACTCTTAATATATGTGTAGAAAGGACTATGCTTAATATTAATGTTTCTTCTACTTAGGAAGGTAATTTCACAAAATGTAGATTGCACTGATATAGATATATACACATATGTATATACACACACACATATATATATTTATATGTGTTTATGCACATAATATACAGGTATAAACTTTATATTTATGTTGTATGTATTTGCACATATTCTTGTCTCCATCATTAGAGCATAAGCTCATTGCAAATAGGAATTGTTTCATTCTTTGTACTTCTATCCTCATAGTCTAGTGCAAGTCTAGTGCAGTGTTTGACTCATAGTAGGTGCTTAATAAATCCTTGATGATGGATTAACTGTTGATTTTTAAAGGAAGACATATAGTGGGCAAACATGCACTGTAGTATATTACCAATAATGACCTGCCCATGTAAGAAAAAACATCAAGTATATTTATGACCTGGAAGGCTGGCAGGTCAGTCATGGAGTATGATAGAAAATGGATGAAGAAATCACATTTTATCTTTGTAACCTTTGAGATAGCAAAGGGGAAAAATAAAAGGCCTCTAATACACTAGGCAGAACCTCTGCGGAGGATTTTTGGAAAAACATAACCATCAAATAGGATGAGGAAGCCTAGAGGTAATACTTGTATACATGAAGTCAAAATTCTAGAAATACACACACACACACACACACACACACACACACGTGTGTGTGTGTTTGTGTGTACTAGGAAGCAGCAAATTGGTTCAGTGGGTAGTGCTGGACTTAGCATTAAGAAGAGCTGAGTTCAAATCCAGCCTCAGATGCTTACTGTGTTAACCTAGGCAAATCATTTTACCTATGAATGTCTCAGAATTTGTTGAAAACTGATAGAAGAACCAAAGTCTTTTTCCTATGTAAGTGTGACCAAGAGCCACAAATTGTACTCAGCAGAAAATTCACTCTACCATGAAAGATATGCACATTGCTGGAAGAGCACCCTGCCAAAGATGCCCTGCTTCTTACCCTTCACAGACATGGTAGCTAACGAGGTATAAGAACTCCTTGTTGGCCCAGCAGGCTGATCAGAAGCAATGATACTCTACCATTCTTCTCTATCTTGGGTCCTGGTCATGTCATGGCTATCAATAAACCCCACAGGAACACACAGGTTGTGCATCTGGCTCTGATTTCAGTTTTGAGTAGCACAATACCAACTTTACTACATAATCATATATTCAGAGAGCATTCTCTGCTAAGTGTTGCTGAAAGCGAAAAAGAAACTGATGGTCTTTCCAGCCTCTGAAATTAGCTCCTTCAACCCAGAACAAGGACAAGCTACAAGTTTGAGATACCATTGTGTGGCATTTTAGTGAGAATGTGGGATGTCCTCAAAGGCTACCCTACTATTTGTGGCCACAAACTAGATATGGCCCCTTTGCATAATCTTGCTCTGTTTAATATAAATAAAATTCTATTTGACAAAGATTTGCTGCACCCTTACTATATGCAAGGCACTTTGGTAAATTCTTGGGGTACAAATGTAAAAAATGACATAATCCCTGCCCTAAAGAATCTTACAGCCTAGAAAAATGATGAGAATTAAGGGAAGTCAGAGGTCATTTCATCCAACCTCTTTTTTTTTTTTTTTGTAAGGCAATTGGGGTTAAGTGACTTGCCCAGAGTCACACAGCTAGTGAGTGTTATGTGTGTATTGCTTCCTTTGGGTAAAAGGTATCAGGCCAGGTTCTCAGGAGCTTGCTTGAACTCCAACCTCCTGGCATTCCCCCCAGGCTAGGCAATGGGGAATGGGGTTAAGTGACTTGCACAGGATCACACAGCTAGTAAGTGTTATGTGTCTGAGGCCGGATTTGAACTCAGGTCCTCCTGACTCCAGGGCCAGTGCTCAATCTACTGCTCCACCTAGCTGCCCCGAACCTCCTCATTTTTGTAGATGACGAAGCAGAACTCTCCCTGCCCCCCAAAATCAAGTGACTTTTTAAAGGTCATACAGTCGATTAACGGCAAAGTGGGGACTAGAACCCAGGTTCTTGATGCCGTCCATTCCTCTTTTCTCTACATCTAGCTGTGCCACCTGTGGAGAGTGTTAGACAACTTCAGTGAAGGGTTAGAACATGAAAGGAAAACGTCATAGAGTATCTTACTTTAAGGACATTACAAAAATCCAAACTTATAAAGCAGATAAATTAAGGGATGATTATCTGCTTTTCAAAAAGATTCTTCATTTTACAAAAAGATTCACTGCAGGTTTATTTTAAATAGTCAGCCCCCTTCCTGAATTTTTAATGTGATTTGATTTATAAAAAATTGATTTAGATGCTTTTCAGAAACACACCTGCTGCGTGTAGGCCTATATAAACTTGCTCTCCCATCTGCAGTTTGGAGAATTGGGCTCAATTACTACTTTCTGTCTGCATGATAATATTCCTGCAAGCTGGGCTTCTCCTAGAAAGACACTGTGTTAATATTATATTGCCACCCATTAGTTCACAGGCTCAGGGAGCAAGCTGTCTCTGACTTAATAAGCCTCCATCCGCCCTGCTGGTCCATAGAGCAATCCATCTTTCCCCTTGTGCTGAATGTGACAGTTCCCAACAGTCCACGAGAGCTCTCCTTTCAAAGTAAAATCTTGGATCAATCAAGTTAAAACAGACTTGGTATTTATCCAGGTACAGTCACCTCCCTGAAGACGTGTGTTGGCTGTTGTTTCCCGACCCAGGCTGTCAAGCTGCTGTTGTCCCAGATAATAGTGCTTCCTACTGAACTGAAACGGTAACTTAAAACCTGCTTTCTTCCTCACGCAACTATTTCTACTCTGCCAGGACCCAAGACCACAGTCTTCAGGAAGAAAAAAATGAGAAAAAAAAACAAAAGCAAACTGCATTTCCTTAGGAAAAAAAAAAAGTTGTATCCAGATTCCATGTGAGAAGCTGTTCTTTGGTGGTCTAGACAGGAGATGGATCTATTTTTGTAACCTTAGTGCACGTGCTTTCTTGGCCTCACTCATCAGAATTATTTTTCAATCTTACTCCATTTTCCTAACTGAAATGAGGCTCATTTTACTTTCAGCATTTTTCCCTGTTCTTTCTTAAATTCTTAATTGTTCTTAGATATTCTCTCAGTGCCCTCTGGTAATCCAAACTTCTCTGATTCTGGATTATGGTATTTTCAGACCCTGTTACTGTGCCTGCTGGCTGGCTGGCTTAAATGGCATCGTGTCTTTCACTCAGAGACAGACGCAAGTTATGGCCAACCAATAGTTCTGCTTTTCCGCTAGAATAGGGACTGGGCCTGTGATTTCATGTATAGTGAACTCCTGGGGAAGGAAACTCCTTTTATCAATGCAAGGCAACACTTTCTCTGTAACTTATAGTCCAGTGGCCAACATCACTAAGAACTGGGGGAAGGGAAGGCAGAGTGATGTCACAGTATTTCTTGGGAAAGTAGTATCCAGGATAATGCAACATAGTGATGCCATATTGGTCCTCTCAGAGCTCGAAGAACAACCAGTGCACTGGGTAAATGTGCTGGACCTCCCTCAACCTCATTTCCCTCCTCTATAAAATGGGAATAATAGCAACTACCTCCCAGGAGTCTTGTGGTGATCAAATGAGATAACATATATAGATCCTTTTGTAAACCTTAAAGTGTAAATGCTAGATATTATTATTATTATTATTATTATTATTGAACCCAGGTCTTCCTAGCTTTAAGGGCAGACTCTCTAGCTGTCACTTTACACTGCCTCTTCTGTTTTTCTACATTTCGCAAAATGAAATGTATACTTTCCAGAAACATCCTTTCATCCGCCCTCCTGCTTTTTTTCCCCCATGAATATTTTTTTGGTGCAAAATTTAGTGAGAGGACTTATTTGTGGAGGAGAAAAAGAAAAAAAAGTGAAATTTATTCATAGTTTAAAAATTACTTTTTGGGTTGAGAAAAAAAAACCCATAAACCCACAGGACTCAAACTTATTATTTTGAAGCAAAACCAACTTCTAATTATTTTTTAAAATAAAATTTATTTTTAGGACAAACTTCAACAATAGTATTATCAGATTTTCATTTAATCATGTTCATTTAAGTAAGATTCAGTTTGGCTTAACAGATTCAGATTCTGCCTCTGCCTTGCTGGATAGTACAGTGGATAGGGCACTGGGCTTAGAATCCGGAAGATCTGAGTTCAAATCTAGTCTCAGACACTCAACTAGCTGTGTGACCCTGGGAGAGTCACTTAACCCTTATTTGCCTCAGTTCTTCATCTGTAAAATGGGCTGGAGAAGGAAATGGCAGACCACTCCAGTATCCATGCCAAAGACCATGAAGTCACAAAGAATTGGACACAAGACCAATAATTCTGCCTTGTACTAACTATGTAACTCCCTGGTAACACTCCAAGATTCTAAGTTACAGAGGAGTTGCCCCTTTGCACAGGTGGAGGGAGATTCCACACAAGAATTCCCTATGCCAATGAAATCACAGGTCTGGACAAAATATACCTTAATTTATACAGTATTCACTCCATCTCTAGGCTTCTTGGTTGATTGTTTCTGACTTGTTACAGAGATGAATTCATGACTCATCTCTGATTCTTAGCTTCAGCTAAAACCAAGCCTTTTGCGTGTTTTGGGTGTGTTTAGTCTCTTGTCAAAGTGGAATTTTTTTCTGGATGGACACTCCTTTCAGAGTCTGATAGCATATCTATATTAAGCCTGTTCATAAATCTCTAGACTGTGACAAGGAGACTCTATATAAATAGTAGTTTTCTTAGAAATATCCTCTCCCACACACCCTTTCTCTTTTATTCCTTTTCCCAGTTAAGGTTTATAAGTCAATTTGTGGAAAATTTTCAGAGACAGATTCATTAATCCATTTATTACTATGATTGAATGAATGTTTTTTCTACAGTTCTGGGTGAATTACTCTGCCTCATGGTTCACAGATATGACTGTTAATGAGTAAGGTCAGGTTCAGGTATACTTTGCTTTATATCACAATAGATGTTTCCCTAAAAAGGGAAATGTAAATAAAAATCTTCCTTAAAATGAATCGAAGCTTCTTGTTGACTTACAATGAAATTTTTAAAAAAAGTTTTATTGATACTTTCTAAAAGATCACTGTCACCCTTACAGTCACCATCCTTGAGACCCTCTCTTATACTGAAGAAGCGTAATCAAACCAAGCAACCAACACATTGGGCATGTCTTATTTTTCTACACTTATAATCTGTTATTCCCCTATAAAGAGGAGAAAGATTTTACATTAAAATTTCAGATACTTCAGTGTAATTTTTGACTTTGATTTGATTTGATTGCCAATTGACAATGATTTCCAACATATTCTTTTAAAGTTTCTCTATCCATGTCTACTTTTCCAATGAATAATTGATCAGTGTGATGCAATGAAAAAATACCCAATTTAAAATCAAGACATACGTTTGAATCCCAGCGTGGCTACTTAGTGACTATGTGAACTTGAGCAAATTTGATCATTATATGGCCATCAGTTTTCTTATGTACAAAATTAGAGATTTGGACTAGAAGAGCTCAAATAATCCTATGACATTCTCCCTGTGTAGGTCTCTTCTTTCCCATTTTATTTGATTTGGTCATTTATGATTTTCTTGTAGGATTTTCTTAACGCATAACCTATAGCATAATAATTCTGTAAAACTAGTTTAATTAAATTTCACTTTTTGCTAAAAAACAAACATAAATTAATTGCCTGTTTTGCATTCTTCCTTTGGCTATAATTTGGAAGTGTTTTCCATTAGTGGTGTTGCCTAAACTTTGACAACTCAAATACCATCTTGAGAAATCTCTCTGTTAAAAAGGCAATGAAGTATTTTTCTGCTTCCCTTCAAGTACCTATCTCTCAGAAAGCTAATCCAACTGAATGCTGGGGAGTTTGTCAGCATTCAATTAACATTGATGGATAATTTACCACTTTAAGAAAAAGGCCTCGAGTCAGGTGTTGGAGATACAAAGGAACACAGACCCTGCTCTTGGTGATTAATCAGTGGTTTAACTGAAGTCAATTTAAAAAAAATAATAAGCTATGTATAGGTAGATATAGGCTTTAAGAAATTAGCATTTTAAAAAGATATTTCTGTCAAATTTAGGAATTTCTATCTGCAATTTAACATATTAAATTCTTTTTTTCTGCTGCCTCGCTTATAATTTTGTCTTTCAAAAGAGTTGTATTTTTGTTGAGTCATTTCAGTCCTGTCCCACTCTTCGTGACCCCATTTGAGTTTTTCTTGTCAAAGATACTGGAGTGGTTTGCCATTTCCTTCTCCAGCTCATTTTACAGATGAGAAAACTGAGGCAAGCAGGGTAAGTGATTTGTCCAGGGTCACATAACTAGTAAATGTGCAAGGCCAGATTTGAACTCTCGAAGATGAGTCTTTCTGACTCCAGGCCTGGCACTCTATCTACTGTGCCACCCAGCTGACCTGCATTTATTTTTTTTTAACAAAAAAGTTTTATTGATGTCTTTTGTTTTTGCATTTATTTCTAAATATGACTCCCTCCCATACACATACATACACATACCATAAACCCACCTGTGTAATAAAGAAAAACAGTTAAGCAAAATCACAGTGATCACATCTGACACTCTGCTCCCTGCTCTCTTTCTAAATGAGGCAGTTGCTTCCTCACTTCTTCTAAGGTTCAAGATTGGTCATTACAAAAAATAAATGTTTTATTGAGGTTCTTTCCCCCTTTTATTATCACTTCATTAAAAAATGTAAACCTTAAAAATGCCAAATAAAAGAAGCATTTTAATATGCAAAATAGAAGGGAAAAATATTGTACAAGAAACTGCGATTCTCTGTTATGTAAGACTTATTTTTCCTTTAAAGTATATACTAAATTCAAGGTGTAATTTTCAAAGATCTCCTGCTTGTTTATGCCTTAAAAATACTTCAATGACCTCCTTTTTCTTTTCTTTTCTTTTGTCAATCCTGTTGCTAATGCTTCTTTCTCTCCCTGCTCCATTTCTCCCACTAAAGAAAAAGAAAGAAAGAAAGAAAGAAAGGAAGGGAGAAAGGAAAGAAGGAAGGAAGGAAGGAAGGAAGGAAGGAAGAAAGAAAGAAAGAAAGAAAGAAAGAAAAAGAAAGAAAGAAAGAAAGAAAGAAGGAAAAGAAAGAAAGAGAAAAACAAATATACATTGTCAGACAAAACAAATTTCCACATTGGTCATGTGTGAAAATATATTTCTCATTCTGCACCTCTCTGTCAGAAAGTTGATAACATACTTCATCAGTCATCTTCTGGGATCATAGTTATAATTGCACTGATCAGAGTTCTTAAGTATTTCAGTCTTTTTTTCTTTGTAAGGTTGTCACTGTATAAATTGTTCTACTGGTTCTGCTCACTTCACTCTCCATCAGTTCATGTAAGTTTTCTTAGATTTCTCTCAATATTTCTTACAATGCAGCAATGTTCTTTTTAAAGTAACTTTTATTTATTTTACCTTTTTAAATTAACAAGCATTTATTTTTCTCTCCCTCTCATCTTTCCTCACTGACTAGAAAAAGGTAAAAAAGGAAAACACAACCCCTGTAACAAATATAATCAAACAGAGCATATTTCTCTATTGGCCACATCCTAAGAGTACTTCTTATTCTGTTTCTTTTATGTATCACCTGTCTGTTAGAAGGTAGCATAATTAATCATTGGTGCTCTGGATTTGATCAAAGTTATTGAGTTTTTCACCATTGCTTGTATTTACAATATTTTTTGTTATCATATGAATTATTTTCCTGGTCTGTTCACTTTACACTGCATCAATTCATTCAAGTCTTCCCCGATTATCCTGAAACTGTCCTTTTTATCATTTATGGATCAATAATATTCCATTACATTAATATATCATGATTTATTCAGCCATGAGTGCTGCCTTAGTTTATAGTTCTTTTCTACTACAAAAATAGCTGCTATAAATGTTTGCATAATATGGATCCTTTCTTATCACTAGGTCAAAGGGTATGAATAATTTGGTGACTTTTTGTGCAGCTAAATTTTTGTTGTTGTTGAGAATAGTGGTACCAATTCATAGCTACACCAACAGTGTTTTAGGTTCACTATCATTTCCTAATAATTTTGCCTCTTTGCACTCCCCCCTTCACCAGCTCAATATAACCCCTCACTTGCAAGAAAGAAATACAGTTAAGCAAAGCAAATTAACATATTGACTGTGTCTGGCAGCACAGGCCTCATTCTGTACCTATAGTATAATATTTCTCTGTTGAAAGAAAGAAGACATGTTTCACCAATAGTTCACTTAAAGTCATAATTAGTCACTGCATTGGTCAGAGTTATGGTGTCTCTCCATGTTATTTTCCTTTACATTATTGTACTCATTGTGAATTGTTCTCAAAAGCATGGTGCCTGGCATACAGTAAGCACTTAAGAAATGCTCGTTGCCTGACTGACTCTTGGTTCTACTTACTTTGCTGTGTAAAAGCACACACAAGTCTTCTCAAGTTTATCTGGATTTTTCTGTATTTATTGTTTCTCATGGTGCAGTCATATTATATACCATAATTTATTCAGCTATTGCCCATGGATGGGTATTTACTTTGTTCCTGATATTTTGTTGTTATTCAGTTGTTTCAGTCATGTCCAACTCTCTCTGTAACCCCATTTGGGGTTTTCTTGGTTAAGATCCTGGAGAGTTTTGCCATTTCCTTCTCCAGCTCATTTTACAGATAAAGAAACTGAGGCAAACAGGGTCAAGTGACTTGTCCAGTCTCACAGCTAATAAGTGTTTGAAGCCAGATTTGGACTCATGAAGATGAGTCTTTCTGATTCCAAGTCCTGTGCTGTATCTGCTGTGCAGTATTAGACTACCAAAAGGACTGCTCTAAATATTTTTTGTATATATGGGATCTCTCCGTTTGTTTTTGGCTTTTCTGGAGCCATATGTTCAGTAGTGGTATCCTTGAATCAAAGAGTAGCTACAATTTTGTAATTATTAGTCCTTTTCAGAAACTTTTTTGCGAGAACCTTTTCTTGCTCAGGGAATTCCATGGCTTTTAACTTATCTTCTTTATATGTTTTCTATCACATTCAGTCATTAATTGTCAAAGGAAACATGCCTTGATAAATACTTTAAATGTTAATTAATTATTTATACACCTCCTTTCACATGGGATATCCAACCCCCTCCTAAGCAGGGATAGCAGTGTGAATATCCAATGTAATGCTTAGATATTTGGCTTGCAGTTCTTTAGGTTGTCTTTTTATAAATACTGTTACTTAAAGCTCACAAATTTAACTTTGTAAGTTATATATAGAAATGAAACAGTTGGGACAAATGGATCCATATATATGTAGGGAGAGCACAGATTTGGGGTAGACTGGGTAGCTTTGGGTACTGATTCTTCATGGCACTTTATCTTCCCTCCAAGGATGTTTGTTAAGTAGGATCTTAGGACTATAGTCTTGAAGCTGAGAGGGACTGACTAGATCAGAAAATCCAACCCTCTAAATTTTCAGATAAGGAAGCAGGCCTAGAGAAATTGTGACTTTGCCAAGGTTCCCCAAGTATGAAGGGATTAAGTTAGGATTTGAATCTAGACTCCAGATCCATCACATTTCCCACTGCACCATGCTTTCACCCTGTTTTGAAGAAAAACTCTCAGAGTTTCATGTGGGTTGCATCCTGGAATCACATGGGTTTATGAGGCATCAATAATCAAGTAAAGGGGGCAACTAGGTGGCACAGTGGATAAAGCACTGGGCCCGAAGTCAGTAGGACCTGAGTTCAAATCTGGCCTCAGACCAAACACTTGACACTTAGTAGCTGTGTGACCCTGGGCAAGTCAGTTAACCCCAATTGCCTAAAAAAAAAAATCACTTTAAGGTTCCCATCAATTGGGGAATAGCTGAACAAATTATGGTACATGAATGTAATGGAAAGCTATTGTGCTCTAAGAAATGATGAAAGGATGGGTTCAGAGAAACCTATGAAAACTTCTATGAACTGATGAAGAGTGAAGTAAGTTGAACTAAAAGGATGATTTATTACAGTAACAACATTGTAAATACAAAAAACTTTAATAGTCTTGAGATCTCTGATCAATGCAATGACCAACCACAGTTTCAGAGGACCAATGATGAAGCTTGCTGATAGAGAGTGTAGTATTCAAAATGCAGAAGAAGATGTGCATTTTTAGATATGACCAGTGCAGGAATTTGTTTTGCTTGCCTATGCATTGTGTTACAGGAATTTTCTTTTCTTTTTTTTCTTTTCTCTTAAATTGAGAGTGGGGTGGAAGGAAGAAAAAATAAATGCTCATTAATTAAAAATAAAATAAAAACTAAAGCAATCACTTTGATTGAATAACCTAGAGCAGAAGTAACCAAAATAAGCCTCAAGAAGGCTCTTCCTGAGCTCCATTTTTCATCTGGAACTCTGTGAGTTTGTGTCTGTCTGGGTCAGAGTTTTAGATACTGATACAAAGAAAACATTTCCTATCCTTGTGTCCCTAAGATGGAGCTGCTGCATGAAAATTCTAGTTGTGAAATCCTGTGGTGTTCAGGCTGTGCTATAACTTTTTTCAAACAGTTTCAATGGGTTCATTTGCAAGACTACTTTCAGGTTGCTCTGACCCTGTGCTCCATATTCCCAGCTCATCCAGGGTCAGTTGACTGTAGCTGATTGGTGGGTCTAACCACTGTCAAACCATTTGCAAGGCTGATTAAATACTGCCTTGGGCCGGTGCTTCTGATGCCCCTGGGAGTCTTTTGGCAGAGTGAAAAACTGTGCCACTGATGTAGGGTTTTTTCCCCCCCCATGAGCATAGATTCCAGGAAGAAAAAAAAAGGACCTAAAAAGAAAATCAGGAAAATACCTCAAAAGAGACTGGGAAGTAGAAAGTAAGAACATGAGATTTCTTGTATCATATTGTCTCATTTCCATTATTGTCAATCAACTAAACAGTCAATAAGCATTTATTATTAATCACCTTTTCTGCTACTGGGCACTGGGTATAAAAAGGCAAAAGGGAAATAATCCCTGCTCTTGAGGAGCTTGCAGTCTATAGGAAGAGACAACATGTATACATTTAAGTGTGTATATATATATATATGTATGTATGTATATATATAAATGTATGTGTATGTATGTATATATTTGGTAGGGGAAGTGTTGGACCTGTGATTTCACTGGTATAGGGAGTCCATTCAGGTGAGGAAACAGTAGCTCTGTGCACCCGTTGTGCAACATCGTGCTAGTGAGTTGCCTGGGCTGTTGAATAGTGAAGAGACTGGCCCAGAATTCCACAGCCAGCATGTATCAGAGTCGGGACTTGAAGGCAGGTCTTACTGACTTTGAGGCCAGATCCTTTGAGCTGCCTCCATATACTAAAATCTATACAAAATAAATACCAGATAATTTAGGGTGGGAGAGGCACTCTAAGAGGGAAGGGAGCAAAAATCAGGAAAGATGTCACACTGAAGGATCATCCCTGAGCTGACTTTTAAATGCATGTGGAGATTCTAAGAGGAAAAGGTGAGGAAGGACCATATTTCAGGCATAGGCCCTCCCATTCAGACTGTCTTTGTGCCTTGTAAAGGGTGAATCCTTTTCACCTTTATCAGTAGTCATTTTTACTACACTGCTATTTTCCAATGAGAGACCTTCTTGAATTACTTGTAACCTTCCTCAGCTCATTTCAGCTTCCATGGTGGAATGAGAAGGGCAGCAAAACAAAAGGACAAAGGAGCCCTGTTTTCTTCGGTCAGATGTGCAAGTGTCCACCACAGAAAGAAGAAGGAAGAAGTGCATCATACCTGGTTGTCTCCTGCCTGGAAAATCTCTAGAGGAGTACTCTGAGGGATTTCAGCTGCCTCCCCAAATGTCAACTCTTATTATGACATTCTTAACCCCTCTTTAAACCTAGTAGGCTTTCTTTGTAGTTTTTCTTGTATTTACTTAGTATCTGAAATGTCTTTCACATACTTATTGCCTTTATTTTTTATCATTATCTGCCTAAAGAAAGATTTTCCCCATCTGCCTTACCAGCAAATTTATGGGTTTTGGTCTTAATTAAGTTTTTCTTTTGATCACTTTGCACTTTCAACCAATTTGCTCAAGTGAAGAGTAGTGCTGTCATAGGGGAACTAGAAAGGAGAGAAGGTAATTTAGCTTTATAAATGGCATGTTATTGAGTCTGATCATTTACTTTTTGCCCACAAAAGAAGATTTAGTGTAGAGGGGGTCTTTTTGAAGAATAATAAAAAAAATCTTTCCTTATTTTTTTCCCTTGACAAGCTATTCATCTCTTAACTGGTTGCAATTATCTTAAATACTTATTATTCAGTTAAAAATGTCTGCACAAAGCCCAATTAATGAGATGCAAACCAATGCCAATGGCATGAAACTTCAATGTTGACAATACAACCTCCTTGTCGACCCCAAATTTAACTTACTTTGTCTCTAAGTATTCATTGGATCCCTTTATTTTTAGTCTAATACTGGAACATTCCTATCGTGGTAACTGATGGGCTGACTTATCCCAATGAAGTAAGTGTAAACTCTAAAGGCAGACTAATGCTCTCACACACACACACACACACACACACACACACACACACAAACATTTCACCTCTCTTGCCGAAAAAGCTATTTCCAGAATGAAATGCTATGAATAGAGACCATAATATTTTTCTTTCCAAACTGTTTATTTAAAGACAAGCAGGAACCATCATGATGGAAATTCATAGACCTTCAATGTAAACCGTGAACATCTGCTTTGTTTGAGTTTATGAGAATGTGATTTGTCCATTTTCCCCCTGCCTATCCCTCACCTCTGGCCTGAAGAGAAAGGCAGGATTTTGGAATTTTTAGGAATTTTGACCTCCAATGTCAGGAAGTACACAGGAATAGAGCAGGGAAATAGAGAAGATGGTCCTGCATGAGTTTCATCTTCTAGCAGAGAGAATGAAATTATTTGCTTTTGTTTCTGCTGCCCTGTTTCCTCAACACTTAGACTTTTGTAAAAGCTGATGAAATTTCTTCAGGCATGCTGAGAACACCATTTCTCTGTCAAAAGAGCGTCCTTTTCCTCCAAGCCTAAAGGTTCAAAATAAATCATTTTAAGTGGCAACAAAGCAAAACAAAAACCGTCTCGGTACTGGGAGAATACGTCAATATTTCAATGAGTCTGTGATCTCATTGAAAAATCCTTAATTTTGAAAACTTGCTGCTGTCCCTCCCACAACCATAACCCCCCCCCCACACACACCACAGAGCACAGCACAGCACAAACAAGGTTTTATAGGAAGTTTGGAGGATTGGTGTGTGTGTGTGTGTGTGTGTGTTTGTGTGTGATTTTGGCCTTGAGAACTAGCATGAAAATGTTCAGTTCCCAAGGAATAGATTTAGCTAATTATGCTTAGCTAACCAAAAACAAGGTTTTAGGATGAAAAGAACCTTACAGTAAATAGGGACAGTACTGGGTTAAAATACTTTTTAAAAAAAGGTCTCATTGAGAAATTTTTCAAGTAAGAGTCACACTTTAATGAATGGATCCACTATGGAATTGTCCTGAGACAATGAAGTAAGAGAGGCTATTCTTCCAGAACAAGCCCAGTCTGCTTTGTGTAGGAAACCAATCATTCTTGCAGCCAGTTTGGAAATGCCACTTTCAAGTCAATGAGAGTTATGTTCAAGTAAAAAGGCATACAAGACCCCCTTTATAGTATCTAGGAAGTGATATTTTGATTTTGAATAGTTTTTACAATGGATGAAAATTCCTTATTGGTCCTTTTAATGTAATCAACTATTTTTGGGTTTTACTTGAGATTTTATAGATGTGTTCAGCCACAGTAGTTTAACTCTGTGGGCATTTTTTTTGGGGGGGGTACTACTTAACAGAGTGAATCAAGTCATTATAGTCATTGGTTTTCATGAACCTCAAACATTGCCTTTTGGAACCTATCTCGTTGGGGCAAAAGAAGTCTTCTATACCCTCTGTAATGTTTTGGAAGCTCTGGCTAAAGTCAGGACATTCCATTTATTAGGGCCAGTGGCCTAAGCATGAACCTGGGAGCAATCAAGAGGAGCTATCCAGGGTGGCACTAAAGTCAAGTCAACAAGCATTTATTAATTGCCCACTGCATGCCAGGCACCATGCTAATGGGATACAAAGAAAAGCAAAAACAAAACAAAACAAAACAAAGCAAAGCAAAACAAAACAAAACAAAACAGATTTCTGCTCTCAAGGAGCTCACAAACAAAGAAACAGGAAGTTAAGTATGGGGCTTGACTCAAGACACAGATAGTCATCTTTATTGCTGTTTATTGACTTACATGAGGTCATACAAGGACTTGTATTTGAGGGAAATCCTAACCAGGGGTGGGGAACCTGTATGTGGCCTTGTAGGTCCTTGGGTGCAGTCTTTTGATTAAATCCAAGTTTTATGGAACAAATCCTTTTATTAAGGGGATTTGTTCTGTGAAGTTTGGATTCAGTCAAAGGGCCGCACTTGACGTAGAGGGCCAACATGTGGCCTTGAGGCTGAAGGTTACCCACCCTTGCCCTAACCTGATAGAGATCTTAGGAAAAGGAGCTCAGGGAGCAGTAGCAAAGCTAGTGGTCAGTGACTAGATGTCCTCAACAGAGTAAAGAGATTTCAGTTGTTTTTAGGATTTTGTTTTTTTCACTTTTGTCATCAGTATTTTTAGCACTTGGAACTCACTGATCTTTGCATGTGTTATGCACTGAATACAGAAGGAATCAGCTTAGTGCCACACAATGAACACCAAACTAAGAGTCAGAGGACATGAATTTAAATCCCAGTTCTGCTAATTAGTACCATTGTGACCCTTGGTAAGTCATTTTATCTCTCTCAGCATCATTTTTCTTATGTGTAAAATGAAGGCATTGAACAGAATGATCCCTAAGGTCCCATCCTAAGATCCTAAATGTTTCTTTTCAATTGAATTAATTTGCTGCTTAGTTATTTTTAAAAGATGGTTAACATTACAGTAACTTACCCAAAACTCTTGGGGCAGGTTTAATAAAATACAGAAAAAGAGTAGTAATTTTTATTCTCCATCAAAATAGATGAATTTATAGAAATTAAATCTTAATTTATCTGTTGGGAAAGCTGGAAAGCAGTCTGGCAGAAAACAGGTTTAGACCATCATATTATAACATTAACTACAATAAGCTCCAAAAAGGTAAACACTCTGAACTAAAAGAGGATAGCATTTTAAAAATTGGAGAATTGGAAGATTGTATCTTTCACAGTTATGATTAGATGATCAATTCATAACCAGAAAAGGGATTGAGGAGATTACAGAAGACAAAATAGATAATTTTCATTATTAAAAAATTATTTTTTCATGAACAAGATTCATGTAGCAAGACTCAGAAGAAAATCTGTAGATTAGGAAAAAGCTTTGTATAAAGTGTTTCTGATAAAATTTTGACATGAAAACATGGAGGGAATTAATAAAAATTGATAAGTGATCAGAGGATATAGACAAAAAATTTTCAAATCAAGAAATATCAAGTGCTATATAAAAAATGCTCTAAATGATTATGAGATATGCAAATTAAAAGATATGAGCTATCACCTTCATCCATCAAATTAACAAAGATGATAAAAGATAAAAATAATTACTATTGGAAGTGATATAGGCAGACAGGCCACTAATGCATCATTGTTGTAGTTGAGAATTGATTTAACTGTTTCAGAAAACAATTTTGAACTATGCAAGGAAAATTACTGAATTGTTCACATCTTTTGATCCAATAATGCCACTATTGGGCATATAGCTCAAGGAGGTCAGTGATAGAAATGAAAGTCCAATATATATCACAATATTAACAGTAGAACTTTTTGTAGCACCAGGAAGCTGACCTCCAGTCTCAAAATCTCCATCTGCCTATTAGACATCTCCAGCTGGATGTCCTATAGATGTCTTAAATTCAACATGTCTAAAATTAAACTCATAATCTTTACCCCACCCCCAAACCCTCCCTCAAAATTTTCTTATTATTGTCAAGGGCACCATTCTCCCCATCCCCCAGGCTTATAAACTAGGTGTCAACTTTGACTCTTCACTTTCTCTCACCTTACCCCTCCATATCCAATGTGTTGTGAAAGCTTGTGGACTTCACCTTTGCATCTTCTCTTGACTGTGGCCCCCTTCTCTCCTCTGATACTGCATGCCTGGACTATTGCAAAAGTTTACTGGTTGGTCTGTCTGGCACAAATCTCTCCCCACTTCAATCTATCCTCTACTCAGTCACTGAAGTGATTTTCCTAAAGCACAGATCTGTTTCACCCCTACTCAGTAAACTCTATGGGGCTCCTTCTCACCTCTATCATCAAATAGAAAATCCTCTGGTTGGTTGTTCAGAGACTTTCATAACCTAGCACACCACCCCCACCACTTTTCTGTCTTCTTACACCTTACACCTGCCCATATACAGGAACTTTTCGACCCGATGGCACTGGCCTCCTTTCTGTTCCTTGAACAAAACACTCCATCTCTGGACATTTCCTCTGGTTGTCCCCCATGCCTGTAATGCTCTTTGTTCTCATCTCTTCGTCTTGGCTTTCCTGGCTTCCTTCAAATCCCAGCTAAACTCCCACTTTCTGTAGGAAGCCTTTCCCAACCTCTTAATTCTATTACCTCCCCTATGTTCTTTATCCTTTATGTAGCTTGTTTGTACATAGTTGTTTACCTGCTGTCTCACCCATTAGATTGTGAGCTCCTTGGGCCTTTCTTTGTATCCCCAGCACAGTGACCGGAGCTTAATAAATACTTATTGACTAACTGATTGACTGGAAAAAAAGTATATGTCTATTGATTGCAGGACAATGTGATTTTCAAGTATAATGGAATATTATTGCATTGTAAGAAAGGACAGTGGTGAGGAATTTGTAGAAACAAGGAATGACTTTTGTGAACTGATATAGGGTCAAGAAAGCAGATCCAGGAGGATGATAAATAAAACAACCACTATAATGTAAACAAAGATAACACCATGAGACAGCAGAAGTCAGAGGTAATGGATAATGTTGATTGCTAATGACTGATTGTTGAAACATATGTCCTTTCATTCCATTGAGAGGTAGTTCCAAATCTCATACACTCTGGCACTTGAACTGTATAGTTTACTTAATTATTGTTGTTGTTTTTTATTTTCCTGTAAGAGACAGTACTGATGGTGTTACTGGAAAGTATAAAAATATGAAATGCATCAGTAATACATTTTTAAAAGATAAATTTAACTTCATTAAAATAGTATCTTTAGCTTTACATTAAAATTGAATTAAATTAAAATTTTATGTTTATCTTTAAATTCAAATTAAATTTTCATTGAGTGATTGACATATCAATCTGTGCATTAAAGCACACAGAAAAATGTATAGAGCAAAATAGTCAAAGTCAATAGTCACTCAGTGACTCACTCACTTACTCAGTGATGAGTAAGACCAAAGCAGATCTCTAATTTAACAAGTAAACAAACACAATCTTTGATCTTTAACAGTTTCCCAGGAAATAAAGTATATGATTCCTTAATTAAGGCTTTGTTTATATAAAGTGAAATGGAAAAATGAAGCAGTTATTTGGATAGTCCTACTCTCTAAGATTAAAAACTACAGAATTTGGGGTCTAAACTGTCCACATTGGCTGTAGACAAAGCTCAAATTCTCAAGTAATTTACTTTTTTTTTTAAAGACATTCCTGGAGAGAAAACTTCAGAGACCTTGCTGTTTCCTTGGGGCACTGGGCCCAAGTGATACCAATTTATTGGTTTATGGTGCCCTCTTGTGGTCAATAAGAAGTGTAGGTTTCTGTAGCTGTTTGTATTGGATAATGACAGTATGAAATCTAAGGCACATCAAAGCCGCTTATCTTGGCCAGTGTGGGGAGAGCATTCAGAGTTTAGCCTCCGAGGTAACTAACCACTAACAGGGATTTCACATGGAAAAGCATAGGTTGTGGGCCTGGCTGATTCAACCTTGGCCTTTCAAATAAAGGAAAGACAGACAAAATCGTTCCTCCTCCACACTGAAGTAGAGAGCAAGAAGGAATAAGTTCAATTTGCAAAAAAAGATAGTAAAACTATGTGAACTATGCAAATCCCATTTCTAAACTAATTGACCCTTCCTAAGTCTGTCAATATAAGCAATGATCTCACCTCTCCAGCGGAGTGAGGGAGGTGAATTTTCTCATCTCCTCTCAAGACCAAGCCTGGTGCGTATAGAGGTGGGGGTAGGCAATATTTTAAGTCCTTCCCCGCACAAAGTAGGCTGATTTTCCCTTAAAAGTTATTGCATTTGATTGGCTCAGGAGACTAAAGACTCATGCTTGCTGCCATCATTTTCTAGTCACCTGAATGCAAAACAACCAAGAGCTCCAGGCATTTCCTGATGTTCGGTGGGGGGAAAATGGCAATGAGGGCTAAGAGCTGACTCTCCTATAGGTGTACTCGCATATATCCTTGTTGAATATCCTTCTCCTGATGTTAAATAAATCTCCTTTTGTTAATCATTGAAGGAGAGATTGGCCTGAGTCACGCTCAGCCCAGTTACACAGTTGGGGGATAGGGAAGGGAAGGGTGTTTGATCTTTCCATTTACATTGCTGTGATCATGAGTATTGTATTTCTGATTCTGCTTACTCCACTTTGTGTCAGTTTATATAAGCTGTCTTTCATGCTTCTTGTAAATCTTCATATTCATAATTTTTTATGGTATAGTAATATTCAACTCCATTCATTGTACTACAATTTGTTTAGTGATTATCCCAATTGATGGGCATCTGCTTTGTTCCCAGTTTCTTGTTATCAAAAGGAGTGCTGCTATCAAGAAGTTGGTGTCTATGGGACCTGCTTTCCTTCCTTCCTTCCTTTCTTCTTTCCTTCCTTCCTTTCTCTTTCTTTCTTTCTTTTTCATCTCTTCATGTTTTTGGTTTTTTTTGCCTAGTATTAGGATCTCAAAATCAGAGTACAAAACTTTTTTTTTAACCTACTAGGTTGCATCAGGGAAGGAATTCTTTAAAGGATAACCTATATCTTTCTGTAAATCAGTCTGGCTTAAGTGTGCTCTTAGCTCAGGGAAGAGGAATGAACTAGATGAGGTGGAATTATAAAATGATAATGTCAATGATTCATCACTAACATACCCTGTCTCGTCCATGCAAGTGCTTAGCTGTTGACAGCCAGTGCAGACCAGACAGAAAATATGTTCTTCCTTACACAAGGTCACAGGAGGAGCTAAGTCATCAAAATACACTGGGACAGAGAAAGCACAAATGCACATGAGGGGGTGGGGGAAATGTAGTCATGTAGCTAAAATGAGTTCTCATTAGGCAATAATTTCCTCCTCTTTAAGGAAATAACCTATAAAGATATACCTATAAAGCAGGTATGATCTCAGAATGATGATTTGACTATAGCACCTATGATACCCTATCATGTACAGCCTCCCTAAATAGCTACCCCGGCTTCAAAGGCACTCTGTGGATTATCACCTAACCAAAACTCATTTGCCCCCCTCAATGTGTTTATTTTTATCAACCAGGCAGAGGACATTTTTGTTAATAATAATAATAATAATAATAATAATGATAATGATGATAATAGATAGTATTTACATAGTACCTACTATGGGCCAGGCACTGTGCTAAGCACTTTACAAATAATATCACATTGGATCCTCACAACTGTGTGAGGTTAGTGCTATTATTATCCTCATTTTACAGTTGAGGAAAGCTGGATATTAACTTCTACTCCCAGCCTTCCTCTCCTTCCCATTTTTGAAACATATTAATAATATAGTAACAATAGCTCAATTTATATAGCACCTACTATGTGTCAGGTACTGTTTAAGTACTTTACTTATGTCATCTCATTTACTTGTCTAAGATTACAAGTGTAGGTGCAGCAGAGATGGAACAATGATCCAAGTCTTCCGAATGTTATTTCAAGCAATTGTCCTAAGGACACTTTGACATCTGCTCCTGTGATAGAGTCTTTCTTAAATGCTAACTTACAAATATTATAATTGATAGAGGCCTCAAATCAAGTTAATTAAAACAGGTTTCCATTAAGCTATACATATTTTTTAAAAAACCAACCCAAACTTGGAATTTTCCCTTAATAAGAACCTGAAGAACAATTTGCTTTTGTTATCACCATCTCTAATTTCAAACCTCTCTTCGAAAGGCCCCCAAGACACAAAATTACAATTTTCATTAATCATAACTGTTACATGTTTTGCCAACAGCAGCCATAGCTACCTAGTTTACATTCCACAGAAAACAAAATGTCTTTTCTTTCCCCACTCTGTTTGCTTTGGGGCTCTTGTGTATCTCACAGGTGCCTCTCCAAAACACTAAGCTGTAGCTTTTATTATTAGCCAATAAGAATAATTTCTTTGTGCAGATTTGGGCATTACAGCATCAGATCAAACCAACCTTATGTTTGCATCTGATTCTGTGTAGAGTCACTGCTAACATTTGGGTAATCTAGCAACTCAGAGAAAAATTTCTTGGGTTGGCAAAAGGAACTGAAGAGTGGAAAGACACAGCTTCCTTCCCTGCTTTCACTTTGTGAACACTCCGCTGCTGACCAGTTGCTCATGCCGCTCTCTGGGGATGTGAGTCAGTGAGGGGTTGATACTCCTCAAGGCTACTGTCATGGATAGGCAGGAAGATTACTGCCTATAGCAGAAGGTTATGTCTATAGCATTCCCTTGCACTACCAGTCTTTGCCTGTTTCTGTTTTGCTTTTTGGACAAAACCTTTGATTTGCTTAGTATGGGGGATCTCCTAGGGAGGAAACTTCTTCAACTAATGTAAGCAGGCCTCTGCTCTGCAAATGAGAGAATTGGCTAGGATGCTGAGAAGCTATTTGATTTTCCCAGCGTCACCTAGCCAATATGCATCAGGGGTGGGACTTGAACCCAGGTCTTCCCAACTTTGACATCTGAGGCCAGCTCTCTATTCATTGTGGGATGTTGCCTCTATAGTTTAGTTAATATGTCAAAAAATGGAGTTAGTCTCATATGACCTATTCTAGGATATCTTGCTATCCTTAAAAGATCACCCTTCCCTTTTTTAAGTGTTTACAAATCAGTCGCTTATTAACATGATCTGGCATTTGGCCAGGAAAGAAAGTCAAGTTCACTGGTCTGTAGCTTGCAGATGTTACTCTCTTCCTTTTTTTTTTTTTTAAATTGGGACATTTGCTAGTCCTGTGACCCTTCTTCCAATCTCCAAGACCTTTTATTTTTTTAATTAATAAATTTATTTATTTTTAGTTTTCAACATTTACTTCCACAAAATTTTGAGTTCCAAATTTTCACTCCATCTCACCCCTCCCCCACCCCAAGATGGCATGCATTCTGAATACCCCTTCCCCTAGTCTGCCTTTCCTTCTATTTCTTCCCCCTTCTCTTATCCCCTTCCCCTTCTATTTTCCTGTAGAGCAGGATAGATTTCTGTAACCCATTTCCTGTATTTCTTATTTCCCAGTTGCATGTCAAAACATTTTTTTTAAACATGTTCTTAAAACTTTGGGTTCCAAATTTTCTCCCTTCCTCCCTCCCCACCCACCCTCATTGAAAAGGTGAGCAACTCAATATAGGCTACACATGTGCAGTTATGTAAAACACTTCCATAGTAGACATGCAGTGAAAAACTAACTCTATTTCCCTTAATCCTATCTCGCCCCCCCCATTTATTCTATTCTTTCTTTTGACCCTGTCCCTCCTCAGAAGTATTTGCTTCTAATTACCCCCTCTCCCAATATAACCTCCTCTCTATCATCCTCCTACTCTCTTGTCCCCTTCCCCTCCTATTTTCCTGTAGGGTAAGACAGATTTCCATACCCAATTGAGTGTGTATGTTATTCCCTCCTTAAGTCAAATCCTATGAGAATAAGATTCACTCATTCCCTCTCACTTCTGTTTTTTTCTGAGATAATTTACCCCGTTCTACCTCTCCCTTTCTCCTTCTCCTAGTATAATTCTCTCTCACCCCTTAATTTTATTCTCCAGATATAAGCCCTTCATCTTCAACTCACCCTGTGCCCTCTATCTATCTATCTATCTATCTATCTATCTACCTATCTATCTATCTATACATACATATAATTTTTTCCCTCCAACTACCCAAATACTGACAAAGGTCTCATGAGTTACAAATATCATCTTTCCATGCAGGAATGTAAACAGTTCAACCTTAATAAGTGTCTTATGATTTCCCTTTCCTGTTTACCTCTTCATGTTCCACTTGAGACTTGTATTGGAAAGTCAAATTTTTTATTCGGCTCTTGTCTTTTCATCAAGAATGCTTGAAAGTCCTCTATTTCATTGAATGACCATTTTTTCCCCTGAAGAATTATACTCAGTTTTGCTGGGTAGGTGATTCTTGATTGTAATCCTATCTCCTTTGCCCTCTGGAATATTATATTCCATGCCCTGTGGTCCCTTAATGTAGAAGCTGCTAAATCTTGTGTTATCTTGATTGTGTTTCCACAATACTTGAATTGTTTCTTTCTGGCTGCTTGTAATATTTTCTCCTTGACCTGGGAACTCTGGAATTTGGCTACAATATTCCTAGGAGTTTTCCTTTGGGTATCTCTTTCAGGAGGAGATCAGTGGATTCTTTCAGTTTCTATTTTGCCCTTTGGTTCTAAAATAATCAGGGTAGTTTTCCTTGATCGTTTCTTGAAAGATGATGTCTAGGCTCTTTTTTTGATCATGGCTTTCAGATAGTCCAATAATTTTTAAATTCTCTCTCCTAGATCTATTTTCCAGGTCAGTTGTTTTTCCAATGAGATATTTCACATTGTTTTCTAATTTTTCATTCTTTTGGATTTGTTTTACAGTGTCTTGATTTCTCATAAAGTCACTAGCTTCCAATTGCTCTATTCTAATTTTTAAGGAAGTATTTTCTTCAGTAATCTTTTGGACTTTCTTTTCCATTTGTCCAATTTTGCTTTTTAGGGCATTCTTCTCTTCATTGGCTTTTTGGACCTCTTTAGCCATTTGGGTTAGGCTAGTTTTTAAGGTGTTATTTTCTTCAGTATTTTTTTGGGTCTTCTTTAGCAAGCTGTTGACTTGTTTTTCATGATTTTCTTGCATCACTCTCAGTTTTTCCTTTACTTCTCTTACTTGCTTCTCAAAATCCCTTTTGAGCTCTTCTAAGGCCTGGGACTGATTCATATTTTTCTTGGAGGCTTTGGACGTAGGAGCTTTGACTTTGTTGTCATCTTCTGGTTGTATGTTTTGATCTTCTTTGTCACCAAAGTAAGATAATATAGTCTGACTCTTTTTACGCTGCTTGCTCATGATCCCAACCAACTACTTGAGTTTTAAACTCTTTGTTAAGATAAGAGTCTGCTTCCAGTGTAGAGAATGTACTGTCCCAAGCTTCAGGGGTTTGGACAAGTGTTTTCAGAGATACTTCTAGGGACCTGAAAATTTTCAGTTCTTCCAAGGTTATTATTCCATAATAAGGGGTGAGGTGTTTTCTCTCCACTGCCACAACAAAGCTCCACCATGCCAGCGCTCCTCCTCACCCCAGGACTGCCCCTGTGACCCAGATTTCACATGCAGTGAAAAACTAACTCTATTTCCCTTAATCCTATCTCACCCCCCCATTTATTCTATTCTTTCTTTTGACCCTGTCCCTCCTCAGAAGTATTTGCTTCTGATTACCCCCTTTCCCAATGTGCCCTACTCTCTATCATCCCCCTACTCTCTTGTCCCCTTCCCCTCCTATTTTCCTGTGGGGTAAGACAGATTTCCATACCCAATTGAGTGTGTATGTTATTCCCTCCTTAAGTCAAATCCTATGAGAATATGATTCACTCATTTCCTCTTACCTTCTGTGACCCAGATCCAAGCACGGGCAAGGCAAGAGATTCCTGCCTCAGTACTGGCAAAGAGACTGGCAATCCCCTTCTGATCAGTCACTCGATTCCCCCTCAGTCTGTGGGCCGGAAGCTCAGGAGGCAGCCGCTGCCCTGGGGGTGGCTGAGACCTAGCTCCTTCTCTCACCGAAGACACAGACTTTTCCCACTGATCTTCTAAGTTGTCCTTGCAGTTAGTGGGTTGAGAAGTCTAGAAACCGCCACAGCTACCTCTGATTCAGTCATCTGAGGCCTGCTCCAGGGTTGCTGCGGCCTGTATGCCCACACCGAACTGCGCTCCTCTCCCTGCCCGGCAGGATATACCTTTTTGATCAGCCATCCAGGTTGTCCTGGGCTGGAAATTTGTTTTACTCTGGTTTTTTGTGGGTTCTACTGCTTTAGAATTTGTTTAGAGCCATTTTTTGTAGGTATTTGGAGGGGTTTGAGGGAGAGCTCAAGCAAGTCACTGCTTCTACTCTGCCGTCTTGACTCTGCCCCTCTCGCCAAGACCTTTTAAAGATTAGCAACCACAGCTGCCTATTCTCATTATAGTCAAATGTTTTTTCTGGAACTAGTGACCTGAACTCATCAAAGACCGTTAGATACTGTCTGACCATTTCTCTTCCTGTTTCAGATTTCTGCTTCCTGCTAACCATTTTTATTCTGTCCTTCCAGTCTAAAGATTCATCTTCCTTGAAAGTGAAGACAAAAGCAAAATAAGAACTGAGAATTTTAGCCTTCTCATCTATCACCATAACTTGGTCTGTTCTGAGCAGTTGTCTTATTCCTTCTTTGCTTCTCCTCTTGCCTACAAATAGTCTTTAAAAAACCCAAACCTCAACTTTTTTCTATTGTTCTTAGCATCCATTGTCACAATCCTCAACTCATTTTGAACATTACTACTCTTGATATAGTTTTTAAAATTGATAGACTTTGCTTTGAAGCAACAGAACTTCAGGGCCTTCTGAGTCCCCAATTTGCTTTGGGATGTTAACCATGGGTTCTGGAACCAGCCTACTGTTGATGTGCTGGTGCCTGATCTGGGGAGAATTGGATGGTTTGGGTTTATTCATGTTAATTTGCTTTAATCTATTTCTAATACTCCACTTAAGATTTTATACGCTACACCTTTGCAATGTATTGGGATCAGGATGAGAAGTAGTTTACGTAGAGGTAATGGTGAGGATCAGTCCATAATCTGATTGAAATTCCATACCAAATCCTAGGTTAAGAATCTGGGCCTCTGATCATAGAAAGAGGGCATAGCCCAGGGGACAGTGACAACTAGCTCTCAGATAGTTTGAGAAAGATGCGAAGAGCTTTCTTGATATTCTAGCACACCTGCTGGTGTTGAAAGGTCCACAAGACATAGGGGTGAGCAGCCCATACCCTGGCCCTACTATGGTAGAGGATCAGGCACTGATAGCTGGCACGTTCTAATGTCACACAGGAAATGAACAAAAACAGACATGACACTGATCAAAAGCTGAATCCTGGATAAGTACAAAGATCCCGCAGAGGTTTGTTGTGCTCAGTTAGCTGAGCTTTTAAATTAGGTTATTGTAGGTCTGCTGACCTGATCTCCCTGCTGAAATGTCTCTGTGGGTGATGCCAGCTCATCTCCTAATTCTCCTGAATGGGAGGCAGCTGTGTTCAGATCAGGAGCAGACAGTCAAGCCAAGCATCAGGACCAGACAAAGGTGTCAGGAAAGCCGAGGGACAATAAATCAAGCTGGGAGCAGAGTCTACCATGGATGGAAGTTTGTTGTGCTGAGATTGAGCCATAGCCCAGTGTTCTTTAAAAACGAGTCTAACCTATTGGCCCTCCCTGCCTTTGCTTCTTAAAGGTATAAGGCTGTTAGAGGCCCTGCCTAGTGAGCCCCTATGGGATTCCAAATAAATCAAATCTCTCTTGATTCTTTTGATTCAATAGAGATATTTAAGTGCTCCATAACACCTTGAGAACAGATCAAAGCTATTAATAGGTTCGTCCTTTTGTAGCTGACCTTCATGGAGCTAGTGTGGCCAAACTGCTGCTCTCCAAGGCAGGTTGAATCACAAAAGTGATGGCCAAGAATTGTTGAACTTACTGCAAAGATGGAGTCTACAGATCCTTCATTTGCAGTATGCTAAGCTGGTGGCAACTCATGGCTATTGTTGACACAATGGCTGTACAGACTGTGGCCCATCAATCAATCAGGAGGCATTCATTAAGTAACTACTATGTGCCAGGTGCTATGCTAAGCACTTCAGATACAAAGACAAAAAAAAAGTGAAACAGTTCTTGCCATCAAGGAACTTATAGTCAATAAAGGGAGACAGGAATATATATGATTATTTAGATAATAAATATAAAATAAGTACAAGGTAGATAAATAGAAGACAGGGAGGAGGGAATATATTTATACTGCTGGCCTGTCAGCACATGGGCAGGTCAACTGAGTGAACAGGTATTAAATGTGGGGCATGAAGCCTGCTAGTTTAGAAGCTACCAGAATGGGTATTGTGGCTTACCTGTCTGGATTATTAGATCATTTAGCAAGGGATGTCAGGAAGAGTACTGGCGCTCTGAGCCCAAGAGGGCTTGGACTCATATCCCACTTCTGATGCTTATCAATTGTGTGACCAAGGGCAAGCCATAACTTCTCTGAGCCTCAGTTTCCTCGTCTCTAAAATGAAAGGGTCAGCCTCTAAGGTCACTTCCAGCTCTAATATCTTTTCTTCAATCTGTAATAACATATCTAGTTTATAGATTCATACGGGAGTGTGCTGGCAAATGTTTAACAAATGGCTCTTTGAAAAAAATGTAGGATGCACTTTTAAATTTAATATGCTTTTTTTTTTAACATTTTCTCTATCACTTTATTAAGTCTAGACAATCAACAAAACAATAGATCAAGGCCTGATCTGTAGCTTTGCTGATTTCTGAGGTGTAAATACTAATACTGAAAATTTAACCATCCACTCCAACCATTCAAGCTTGCTCCAGCTCACCTCTGGATTCAGATCTCATGTGTTAGGCACTGTACTGAGCACTGGGGATACAAAGAAACACAAAAGCAAACCCTGCTCTCAGGGAGCTTATATTCTGGGGAAATAACACATAAATAACTTGGTATATGTAAGATATAGAGAGAGTAAGTAGAAGGGAATCTGAAAGGAGAATACAGTTGTAACTTGAGGGAATGGAAAAGGCCTCCTATAGAAGATGGAATTTGAGCTAAGCCTTGAAGGAACCTAGGGAAGTAAAAAAATATGGGTAAGGGGTCAGAGTTTTCCAGTCATGGGGAACAGCCAGTGCAAAAGTAGAGAGATGAAGTGTTGCATTTGAGGAATAGCTAGTAGGCCAGCATTGCTGAAACAGAGGATGTGTAGAAGAAAAGAAAGTGTAAGAAGACTAGAAAGGCCAGGTTTTGGTAGTTTGCATGCCAAATGGTGGAGTTCATATTTGATCCCCTGTGTGTGTGTGTGTGTGTGTTTGTGTGTGTGTGTGTGTGTGTGTGTAACTTGATAAGAGCAATACTTTAGAAAAATCACCTTGGCAGCTGAGCAGAGGATGGATTGGAGCAGGGAAGCCATTTAGAAGGCTATTACCATAGTCTAGGAGAACAAGGGCCTGAACTAGAGTCATGACTGTTTGAGTAGAGAACAGGGAATCAAGACATCAGACTCCATTAAAAGGAAAGCAAAATGGTGTGGTACCCCTGACCCTGCATTAGGCTCACTGGTTCCTCACTATTATCACCCC
Organism: Vombatus ursinus; assembly: GCF_900497805.2. Classification (NCBI taxonomy): domain Eukaryota; kingdom Metazoa; phylum Chordata; class Mammalia; order Diprotodontia; family Vombatidae; genus Vombatus; species Vombatus ursinus. The sequence continues at coordinate 59,968,910 of NW_020954557.1, forward strand.
CTCTTCATGTCCTAGAAGAAAAGGGTATTTTTCCTCCCACCCAGTTTCTCCTGTGGGAGAAGACAAAGGCTGTTGTTTTTTCTTTCCTTTTACTCTGTTCCCCGTAAACACCACATAGAACTTTAGTTTAGTTAGTTAGTTAGTTTAGGCTTTTACTACTAGGAATGAGAGCAGGCATTCCTAAACTGGAGTCTGTGAAATTGTTTGGTAAAAAATCTTTTGATAATTGTATTTCAAAAGAATTGGTTTCCCTTGAAACCCTATATATTTTATTTTACAACATTTAAAAACATGATTCTGAGAGTTGCTCCCTAGGTTTCACCAGACTGTCCATGGAAAAAAGGGTCCATGACACTAAAAAGTTAAGGATCTCTGCTCTAGAGTAAAACACCTAGAAAGTCAAGTAGGACCTGAACCTCCTTATAGCCCTGTTGGCTACTCCAAAAGCCATTTCACTCAAGGGACCAATTTGTCTATGTTGAATTGTTGCCTTCTCAAGAAGGGGAGAGAGGAGAGAGGAAGGAAGAAAATTTGGAACTCAAAATTAAAAAAACCCAAATATTAAAAAAAAATTTACATGTAATTTAGAAAAAAATAACAAGTTAAATGGTTAAAAAAAGAAAAAAATTGACGAGTCTGCCAAAAAACTTTCTTTTATGTGAGTTTAGCTATTGATATTTAATGTTTCAGAAATTAAATGTCTTCGAATTATTATGAGAATAGTTTTTACTTCACTGACTCCTGGAAGGGTCTTGGGACTTAGAGAATCTATTTTTTAGACATAGGTCCCATTTTCTTCTCTTCTCTTTCTCACTTTTGATACTGATCTACAACCCACGTCTTGTTCTTCTGTGAGACATCTCTTTTATAATTTCTTAAACCAGTGCACTGAAAGTATGTCTATTTAAGCAGAATCCATGTAACATTGTTATCTCCTGAAATGCATACAGGTTTCTAGGAGGTGTAGTTCAGAGACTACTGGATTCCTTTACAGTTAAAATGACTACTAGGAGTAGTACTTATAGAATACTATAGTTTGAAATCCCGATCTTCTATGTGAATGTATAAGGAACTCAGCTGATTTTACTTCCTCTCCTTGGTCCTTGTTTGAAATCTTGTTTCCAGGGGCAGCTAGGTGGCACAGTGTATAGAGCACCAGCTCTGAAGTCAGGAGGACCTGAGTTCAAATCCTGCCTCAGACACATGACACTTACTAGCTGTGTGACCCTGGTCAAGTCACTTAACTCCAATTGCCTTAAAAAAACCCAACAACAACAAAAAAAAGGAAATCTTGTTTTCAGATTTATCTGGTCCAATCCTGATAGCTTAGCACTAGGTTTCTGTTGTTGTTCAGTAGTTTTAGCCATGTCTGACTCTTTGTGACCTCATCTGGGGTTTTCTCCGTGAAGATACTGAAGTGGTTTGCCATTTCCTTCTCCAAGCTCATTTTACAGATGAGGAAACTGGCAAACAGGGGAAGTGACCAGGGTCTCACAACTATTAAGTGTCTGAAGCCAGATCTGAACTCACAAAAATGAGTCTTCCAGACTTCAGGTCTGGCACTCTATTTACTGTACCAGCTAGCTGCAGTTAAGTTTCTAGCTGAGGTGAATTTGGTTTGGAAAGTTCTCTGTGGACTTATCTTGTATTATTCTTGTTAATGCGCTTTATACTCTAGCCAAATTAGGCTATTCTCTATTCCTAGAACATGTCCCTAATGTCCCTGGCTCCATGCCTTATGGTTTGGCCATTTCCTATGGTCCATAAGGTATTCTCTTCTCCTTTTCACTTGCAGAACTCCTTAACCATATTTTATTTTTAAAAATTAATTAAATTTTATTTTCAAAGATCAGCTTTTTTTCCCTCCCTCTTTCTTCCACTTTCCATTTAAGAAAGCAAGAAAACCAAAAATGCTTGCAAGAGACATGTGTAGTCAAGCAAAACACTTTCACATTGACTATTTTGACTATGTGTAAAAGCCTATGTATGTCTCAATCTGCACTGAGTCCATCACCTCTCTCTCTCAGGAGTTGAGTAGCATATTTCACCACGAGTCCTTAGAAATTGTAGTTGGTCATTGTTTTAATCAGAGTTCCTAAGTTTTCTTCTTCTTTTGAAAAATTTTTGTTTTACTTAGCCAAGATCCACCTTCTCCCTCTCTCCCACACCTCCTCATTGAGAATACAGGAAAAACAAAACCCATTACAAACATGTATAGTAAGTACATCAAAACAAATTTCCATGTTGATCATGTCCCAGAAAATATTTGCCTCATTCTGCATTCTTCTTCAGTTCTCTATCAGGAGGTGGGTAGCATGTTTCATCATGAAACCTCTAGAATCTTGGCATAATAGTATTCTGTAACATCACTTGTTCACTCCCCAGTTTTGGAGGACCTCTCAGATTTTCATTCTTTGTCACTTCAAAAAGAGCTATTAATATTTCTGGACATCCTTAGAATTTGTTTTGCTTAGGACCCCCTTAGTTTAACCTTGCTCTAATCCTCCACCTCCTCCCTTCTTTTTCCCCCCTCCTGTTTCCCTGTCAAGTGAAATATATTTCTATATCCACCTCTGATAAAAACAATGACCAACCACAATTTCTAAGGACTCATGCATATATATATATATATATAATATGTATATACATATGTATGTATATATATTTTCTTCTTTCTTTTGCTCAGTTCAGATGAGAGGTTCAAGTGTCAGCCTTTCTCCATAACCCCTTGCTCCTTATTTGTATAGATGTTGACTTCTATACTCTGATTTATGTGTGATAATTTTCCCTAATTTTCCTTCCCCTCCCCTCCCTCCTCAGTATATTCTCTTTCCCCTCTCTTTCCATTCTTTCCTTAATATCATCAACACACAACAAGACTACTTCCAGGCCTTGTCTTATTGGCTCTCTCTGTGAACCCTGATGACAGTAGGGATCAGAGAGGACATACATATCATATTTTCATGTAAACAGTTTGTCCTTGTTCATTGTCCACTGTTTATTCATGTTTACATTTTTATTGTTCTCTTCATTCTTGTGTTTGAACTTTGGTTTTTCTGTAGCTCTGGTCTTTTCATCAGTAATACTTGGAAATATTCTATTTCATTAAAGGTCCGTTTTTCCTTTCTAGCATTACATTCAGTTTTTCAAAGGAAGTTATCCTTGGCTGTAAGCCCATATCCTTTGCCTTCTGGAATATCATATTCCAAGCTCTCTATTTCTTTATAGTGGTGGTTACTAAATCGTATGTGATCAGGGCTGTGGACACCTCTGTATTTGAATTCTTTCTGTCTGTCTGCCTGCAATATTTTTTGTTTGACCTAGAAGCTCTGGGTTTTGGCTATGATATTCCTGGGAATTTTCATTTTGAGATTTCTTTAAGGAGATGACTAGCAGATTCTTTCTATTTCCACTTAGTCCTCTGGTTCTAGGAGGTCTGGGCAGTTTTATTTCAAGACTTCTTGCAACATGATGTCTAGGCTCTTTTTCGGGGTATGGCATTCAGATAGTTCAATGATTCTTACATTTTTTTTCTTATCTTTTTTTCCAGGTCAGTTGCTTTGGCTATGAGATACTTTATATTTTCTTCTATTTTTTCAGTCTTTTGACTTTTATTTTTTGAATACTTGATTTTTTTCCAATTATATGTAAAAACAATTTTTGACATTTGTTTCTTAAAATTTTGAGTTTCAAATTCTCTCCCTCTCTTCTTCCTCTTCCCCATCATTAAGAAGGCAAGCAATTTGATATAAGTTATATATGTGCAATCATTTAAAACATCTTTCTATATATTGTTTTGAGTTTGTTGTGTCACGGAATCTTTGGTTTCTGTTTGGCCTGTTTGAATTTTCAGGAAATTTGTTGCTTGGAAAAAGTTTATACCTGTTGGGTCAAACTGTTAATTCTCTTTCCAATTCTTTCTTCCATAGCTCTCATTTCTTTTCCAATTCTTTCTCAAGAGCTCTCTTTCCAATTATAAAAAAAAACATTTTTAAAGACTTTTATAACTCTTGTTTCATTTCTTCTAGGACTTCTAGTTGAGTTTTTGCTCAAGCTATATTTTTCTTTGAGGCCTTGCTTGTAGATGTTTTGGAGTGATTCTATTCTTCTGCCTTTGAGTCTTGAGTATCTTTGTCACCATAATAGCTTGTTATGATGAGGTTCTTTTTTTGTTTGCCCATTCTTCTAGCCTACTTCTTGACTTCTGACTTGATGTTAGAGGTGGATTCTGTCACACTTCTGTAGGGAAAGTGTAGGCTGGTTCTGTTGTTGGAGTGCTCTGAGCACTATATGCTCCTGGTCCTACCTCCCTAGTGTTTGCATACCTTTCTGTCTGTCTTCTGCTGAACTGGGCTGAAAGAAATATCTCATTGTGATTTATGGATTTCCCCATCAGGATTTGTTCTGCTTCATTTTCTAGATCTGCTTGGAGGAGTTTGTGAATGGGAGCTATTACACTGCCTTTTACCACTCTGCCTGCCATCTTGACTCTACCTTCCTTTCCCATTCTTCAAAGATCAAATGAATTCCCATCTGCTCTCCTCACCCTCCCTGTTATAATGACCTCCCTGAACAGACCTTATGTAGCACTTTATTTTGTACTTCTCTAATGCACTTACGTGTTATTGTGTCTTAAGTATCTTTGTGTATGTATCTTTGCTCCCTACTTGACTACAAGCTTCTTTTCTAACTTTATGCTTCTTCCAGTATGCAGTACAGTAGGTGCTTAATTCATGTTTGTTAAATTAGAAGTTTAAAGTCTTCCACATATTTTTGGGCTTCTAACATCTGCTTTTCAGTCTAGGGATATGGAACCTGAGTTTGAGGTAGACCTCACAAGGAGTCATAGGGTCAGAAGATGATGGAGCCAGAATTGGAATGGACTTCAAAGGACTCTTGGCAATCTTCTCATTTTACAGATGAGTAAACTGAGGCCCTGATAGGTTAAATTACTTGCCCAAGGTCACAAGGTAATAGGAGAGGTGGGATTTGAACCCAGGTCCTCTGATTCCAGAGTCAATGTTCTTACTTTCCCTAACCTTTGCCTATAGGATCCTTGAAAATCCATTCTCATGCCTTCCTGGATGAGAAAGATCCTTCTCTATCTATTCTCTAAAGATTTCTGCCCTTGGACTTCAGATATCTTTTCCCTACCTCAAGGTTACTTCCTTCAGACTTTTGCAGCTGGGTGGTGCAGTATATAGAATGCTGGGTTTAGTCAGGAAGACCTAGGTTCAAATTTGGCCTCAGATACTTACTGCATGATCCTGGGCAAGTCACTTAACCTCTACTTTGCCTAAGTTTCCTCATTTGTAAAATGAAGATAATAATAACACCTACCACCCAGGGTTGTTGTGAGAATCTAAAGAGATAATATTTGTGAAACACTTAGTATGTGGCACATAGTAAGCACTATATGAATGTTAGCTATTATTAGCTATTGAGGCAACCAAGTGGCACAGTGGATAGAGTGCTGGGCCTGGAGTCAGCAAAGACTCATCTTTCTGAGTTCAAATCTGGCTTCAGACACTTATTAGCCATGTGACCCTGGGCAAATCACTTAATCCTGTTTGCCTCAGTTTCCTCATCTATAAAACGAGCTAGAGAAAGGAATGGCAAACCATTCCAGTATCTTTATCAAGAAAACCCCAAATATGGGGCTGCTAGGTGGCGCAGTGGATAGAGAATTGGCCCTGGAGTCAGGAGGACCTGAGTTCAAATCTGGCCTCAGACACTTAACATTCACTGGCTGTGTGACTCTGGGCAAGTCACTTAATCCCAATAGCCTCACCAAGAAAAGAAAACTCCAAATGGGGTCATGAAAAATTAGACCTAACTGAAACCATGGAACAAAAATTTTTAGCTATTCTGGAGATCACAGTGGTTCTAATCCCTGAAGACCTTTCTCTTGAATTTGACCCATACTATTTGTCTGGGTTGGTTTGTATGAGGTAAATGTTGTCCTTTTTACTGGTTAATGGATTTCTTTACCTTCTGCCCTGAGGACAAATTTAAACTCATTACTGAAAAGTCCTTGTCGAAAAACCAGACCAGAGGATAGATTACTCTTGCATATTTTGATGTAGGATCAGTATACATTTTACATTGAATGGCAAATACACTCTCGACTACCATGTCATTTCCCATGCCTGGCTTGTATTGTGATTTGGAACCAGAGATAAGAAGTGGCCCAGATGCAGATGTTACAATGAAACCTTATTACATATGTCAACCATTGTAAGGCACTAAGCAAGATAGCAAAAATTATGTAATGACATCTGAGATTGACTGACACCTGAGTGTAAGTAGCAGCAATGGTAATAATATTTCTGTTAACAAGAAGATACACCATTTGCAGCCAAATTTAGTACCAATCTGGTAGAACAGGATGAAGACTATAATAAAATGACTATCGTAGACGTTTGTGCCTTATCTGAGAGATGCCTTAGGGGCTTAGGAGACAGTAGAAAATGGAAAAATATTGAGTGTTTCTGTTAAACTTCACCAAAAGGGCTATGATGTGCTTCTAGATGTGTTTGTAGTTGGAGTGTCTGGATCCCAGCTCTCTAATTGTTATGAGAATGAAACTTCATTTTTTCTTGCTAAACCCCCTTTTCTTTCTTGTTTTCTTTTTATTCATGAAGATGAATTTTATTCCAACACATTTATTATTTCCTTCTGCAATACTCCTGTTCAGATGCCTTATCATGAAATGAAGGGGACATTGGATTATTAAAGACTAAGCTAGCAGGTCAGTGGTTCCCAATGTTTTTTCCCCCCATCCCCTTTCAACCACAAAAAATGCATTGTGAACCCTCCAGGGTCGTTTAATATTCTATTCATGATATTATTTTAGATTTATTTATGTATTGTAATAACTGCATTGTTAACTTTTGCCCCAAAAGCTCCAAATTAAAACTTACACTATAAAATTATGAAATATAAAATTATATTCTCTCTATAATTATGAAAACTATAAATATAAAATTGTAAAACTCTATTTGTTCAATAATTATGAATATCTTATGTGGAACATTCTGTAAGAATTAAAAGAAGTAATCTAGCAAGACCTCATATGCTTACTATTTCCTGCCAGATTTCATATTAAATTTCTTTATTTTATAAATTTTGTTGAATATAAATAACATTTTTACTGAAATAAGTTACAACTTTTTCTTTTCAGTGAGGCTTCTAGGTAGCACAGTGGATAGAGTGCTAGACCTGGAGTCATAAAGACAAATTCAGATCCAACCTTGGACGCTCATTAACTGTGCAGCACATCTGTCTTCCTCAGTTTCTTCAGCTGTAAAATAGGGATACTAAATAGCACTTCACTCACAGGATTTTTATGAAGATTCAATGAGATATTTGTAAAAGTGGGGCAGTGTCTGGTACATAGTAGGTGCTTTATAAATTGTTCTCTTCCCTTCCTCCCTCTTTTTTTGGTCATGGTGTTCAGATGGTACAATGATTCTTAATTTTTTCCCCCTTGATCTGTTTTCCAGGCTGGTTGCTTTTCCTATGAAATATCTTATGTTTTCTTTCTTTTATTTTCCCAGCCTTTTTACTTTGTTTTAATATTTCTTGTTGTATTATGGAGTTTTCATGTTTCATAGCTTCTATTTGGCCCATTTGAATTTTGATGAAATTTGTTGCTAGGCAAGGTTTGGAAACTTTTGAATTAATTCCTTTTCCAATTCTTTCTTCCATATTAATTCCTTTTCCAATTCTTTCTCTCATTTCTTCTCTAACATTCATTTAAAATTTTTAAAAAACATTTTTATGTAAAGTTGGTTTTTTTTGTTTGCTTGTTTTTTCTGGCTAGGCAATGGAGTTAAGTGACTTGCCTAGGGTCACACAGCCAGTAAGTGTCAAGTGGGATTTCAACTCAGGTCCTCCTGACTTCAGAGCCAGTGCTGTATCCACTGCTGCGCCCCTATGTAAAGTTTTGATCTCCAAATTTGATTCCTCCTTCCCTTCCTCCTCTTCCCCCTCCCTGAGACAGAAAGCAATCAGATATAGGTTATACATGTGCAATTACGTAAAACATTTCCATATTAATCATTTTGTATAAGAAGACTTGAATGAAAGAAAAAGAAAAAATGAAAGAAAGTGAAAAGTAGCATGTTTCAGTATGTATTGAGACAAAATCAATTCTTTTTCTGGTGGCAGATACTATGTTTCATCATTAGTCCTTTGGGATAGTCTTGGATCATTGTGTTGCTGAAAATAACTAAGGCATTCACAGTTTTTCATTGAACAATATTGCTGTTACAGTGTACAAAGTTCTTCTGGTTCTGTTCACTTCACTATGCATCAATTCATATAAGTCTTCTCAGGTTTTTCTGAAATCACCTTGTTTGTCATTTCTTATAGCACAATAATATTCCATTATAATCATATGCCACAGCTTGTTTAGCCTTTCTCCAACTGATGGGCATACCTTTGATTTCCAATTCTTAGCCACCACAAAAAGAGCTGCTATAAATATTTTTGTACAAATAGGTCCTTTCCCCCACTTTTGGATGTCTTTGGGATATAGACCTAATAGAGGTATTATTGGATCAAAGGATATGCACAGTTTTATAGCCCTTTGGCTATATCTAACATTCTTTTTTAAAGAAAAATTTTGAGTTCCAAATTTTCTTCCTCTCTCTTACCCCTTCCCCACTCATTGAGAAGGCAAGCAATATGACATCAATTACAGATGTGAAGTCATACGAAACATAATCTCTCATTTCTTTTCCCATTTTTCCTTTAGTACTCTCATTTAATTGAAAAAAAAATCAAACTCTTTAACTTCATCTCTTTCAGGAATTTTAACTGAATTTGTGCCCAAGCTGTGTTTTTCTTTGAGACTTTGCTTATAAATGCTTGAGTCATTTTCTTCTTCTGGATTTGAGTCTTGAACATCTCTATCACTATAATACCTTTCATGATGAAATTCTTTTTTTGTTTGTTTCAACCTATTTTCTGACTTTGGATGTGATTTTAAGGCTTGGGTATGGTATACTTCTGGAAGGAGTCTGTTGATGCTTTCTTGGGGTATGGTGTTATTCTAGGATATGAGGGACATCTCCTACTGGGGACCTGCAAGCTTTCAGTGCTCTCCAAGTGATCTAATCCAGGGCACAACTTGATTGATATCCTCCTCGTCTGAACTCTGCAAGCTCCTGACTTGGGTTTGGGTCTGAGTAATAGTAGAATGCTATTGTATTCAGCCCCTATCAGCTAGCTGGAAGCTCTGCTGGTTAAGAGATACAGAACTGCAGGCTCCTTTTTGGTTTGGGATTCTTGCCTTGCTTATTCCTCTGCAGGCTTCAGATTGGGTCAGAAGCTAGAACTGAGACCTTGCTCTACTCTCATGGTTAGAGTCACATAGCAGCTGCTTGCTTTTGAATTTATTCCTTCTCAGTACTCTGCCTGGAGCTTTTTGCAGTCCCCTGCCAGAACAGAATACCACTCCCCAAGCATATATGCTCTCCTTAATCTACCATGGTATGGGTCTAGGGGTATGCAGTATGGGTCTGGGATCTCTTCTTTCCCCAGTGCACAGCTTCTTCATAACTGCCTGAGCTTTCTACACATGGACATACCCAGTGCCCAGTGGCCACAGATCTCTTTGTATGTCTCTTTACATTGACTTGGTCTGGAGAAATGACTCACTGTGACTTTTTCTTGGACTTCCTCATCAGTATTTAATCTGGTGTATTTTCTAGATCTATTTGGAGGAACTTTGATTAGGAGCTCACTCTACTGTTTCTTCCTACTCTGTCCCATTGGCTCTGTGATTTGCTAAATAAGTATTTATTAACTGTGGGATCTTGATAAGATTTACTGGACTGCATATGTATTTCATATTTCTAGAATGGGCCCCTTACATGTCATTTTTTACCTTCTGCATTAGCTTACAGCTTGTAGTAGCTTTTGTTTTACTAAAAAAAAAAAAAAAACTTGCCCTGAGAAAGCAATAAACTAGAGGGAATGACAGGTGTAGGGGAGCTTAGAGAATGGAGAGAACCAAAGGTAAAATTAGAAAGCGCCCCATCCTCCACGGGAATAAAAACTAGCACTAAAAAACTCCACTGTAAACCTATCCTCCCTTGCCAAGGTCTCCAGCGGCCATAATTTACAGTCAAATCTTATTCTATGATGATGGACCCAACACAGGGTAGAAAATTAATATGAGAAATCTGTTAATGACAAAAATTTTCAAAGAGTAAGTCAAACCTATCTCCACGTCCATGGTCCTGGTGTCATTTTCCTTTTTGGGACAGGATGATGAGGTCATTACAGCAGTATTCTTGAGGCAAAAGACAAGGTAATGTGTAGTAGGTGCTGAAAGGATGTGTCCTGAAACCAGAGCTATCTAGATGCAAACTGGTCACCAGCAAGTATAGAGGGAGATCTGTTCCCAGTGGTGTCAAGCTCAAATTGGAGTCAGAAAGACATGAGTTCAAATCTGGCCTCAGACTCTTACTAGCTATGTGACCCTGGGCAAGTCACTGAACCCTGTTTGTGTCAGTTCCTCATCTGTAAAATGAGCTGGAGAAGGAAAGGACAAACCACTTCAAGAAAACCCCAAATGGGGTCACAAAGAGTCAGGCGTGATTGAAACAAGAACAGAGGCCATAAGTCTTCACATAAGGATCCCTGCAGTTTCATATGGATTTAGGTTTAAAATATAAAGTTATCTATGTTTTATTGAATTTTTATTTATTTTGTTAACTATTTCCCAAGTACAGTTTAATTATTTTAATTTTGGTTGTGGTGGGTTGAATGTGTCCCGTGGTCCATATGCGTTTAGTGGATCCTGTGTTCAACACTTCTGTGTTTCATTATTCAATCAGCCTTCTCCTTCAATCCCTATACAAGGTTATATGGCTTCCCAGAAAACCATTTTCCATTCCTTGTCTAGTTGGACTCTGAACGTTCTCAGGGGATGAGTTCCTACCATATTCCCTTGGAAATTTATTCCACCATCAATTTTTCTACTGTTCAAAAAGTTCATTCATTCACCATTCACTCAACAAATATATATTAAATACCTACTGTATTCCATGCATGGCATTAAGGCCTGGGAAAAACATGAAGTTTAGCTAAAATGTGGCCCCTGCTCTCTTTGAGCTTACAGACTTTTGATTCTATACTCTAGTAGAAATAATATGAAACACATAACTGTAATACAAAATAATATATGGGGTCTAGAGCTGAAAGTGACCTCATGGACCAAGCCCAACCCTCCATTTTACATATAAGGAAATCGAGGTCCAGAGGTATAACTGACTTGCCCAAATTTACGGGGGTAGTATCATATGTGGGATTTAGACCAAGGCTTCTGACTATAGGACCAGTACTCTTTTCATTGTACTACACTGCATGAGAAGCAGCATGACGTAGTGCATAGAGAGCTGCTTTCAGAGCCAGGAAGACCCATGTTCAACTCATACATATATTTTTGTGGAGATAAAAACCAGGGGTTTATTATTATGTCCAGGCCTCAGAGAAAACCTGAACCATCATTAGGATTCTAACAGAGTGACAGAGAAATAATTGTTATATATTGCAATCCTGTACCTTCCACTTAGGGCATAAAAGTATTTAATCCATAATCCTATACCTCCTTCAATGTCATAAAAGTTGAACAAACTTAGTTAAAGAGAGTCATAAGCTCATGCATCCCCTAAGGAAACAAACCTCATCAAACAGACTTCAGAGGTAAACTGAGTCAGGTTATAGATGAAATAAACTGTGTTTAGAAGATTCACAATAGGCTGACTGAAGAGGACTCCCATGTTGCCAAGCATTAAGGGACAGTGGAGATTCTTCCTCTGGCTTTGGGCTCTTGAGGGAATTTTTTTACATGCTATAGGACAGGTTTCTGTGTTGTTTCCTCCAATTAAGAATGCGAATTCCTTGAGAACAGAGACCGTCTCAGTCTTTCTCTTGGCACATAGGAAAAACTTAATTTTGGGGGCAGCTAGGTGGTGCAGTGGATAAAGCACCGGCCCTGAAGTCAGGAGGACCTGAGTTCAAATCCAGCCTCAGACCAAACACTTGTCACTAACTAGCTGTGTGACCCTGGGCAAGTCACTTAACCCCAATTGCCTGGAAAATAAAAAAAAAACTTAATTTTTAAAAAATTTCTTCACTGTTCCTTTATGGCCATTTTTGCACACAATATACCTGAAAATGCTATATATAATTGGAAATATACACATATATGTATATATATTTACATACATATACACATACATACATGTGTGTGTGTGTCTGTGTGTGTGTATGTCTGTGTATATATAAATATATAGTGAGGCAATTGGAGTTAAGTGACTTGCCCAGAGTCATACAGCTAGTGAGTGTTATGTATCTGAGGTCAAATTTGAACTCAGGTCCTCCTGACTCCAGGGCCGGTGCTCTATCCACTGTGCCACCAAGCTGCTCTTCAAGTCATATTTTTGACACATGCTGTGTGACCCTGGGCAAGTCCTTCATGTCTCTGTGCTTTGGGTAATTATCTAACTATAGTTATATGATTTTATATATGTATATATATATATGTATATATATACACTTTTGTGGTCAGTTATAGAGAAGGTAATATACAATTATGGAGAAGGTACTGACCTGCCATGTAGAAGGGAGTTTTCTCATTCCTTATTCAATGAAATCACAGGTCTAGTCCCTATTCCTAATAGGTGAAGCAAGGAACAAAATGTAATATATGTTCAAAGAGAGCTAAGGTTTTTGTTAGTATAGGGGCTTCAGAGAAAGCTTCATGGTAACTCAGAAAGACAAGTTCAGGGGACCCTTTCACAGTCCATACTTTGAAGGATGGGTTGGATTTCAGTGGGGGGGGGGGCGGGCGCGCCGAAGTGTGGTAGAGGAATCTAGAAATTGCAGTGGTACGAACAAAGACATAGAGGCAAGAATCCAGGAAGTGGAGCTGGGGTGCCCGTGGCTCTGAAGTACAGGAAGCTATTAAATTTTTACTAAATTTGTCTACAAAGGCATCAATACTGGCGAAGCAGCCTGTGTGTTGCAGAAGGCCCACCAAAGAAGAAACCCTTCTCCGCTGGTGGGCTATTGAATTTACACTTAACAGAAGGCAAGAGGGCCCTCTCTGAAATGTTTCTTAGAGCAACCTACGATGTAAACCTATACCACCAATCCCATGAGCTTTAGGCTCCTGGCTCCTAATTAGCAAAGCAGGGGGGTGGAAAAAGATGCCATTTGTCTCATTTGAAATGATTCATTGTTTATTTTGGCTGGACAAAGTGCTCATTTGAAAAGCCTTACCTCCTTGCACCGCTGTTTCCTCAATTTGCTTCTCTCTCCTCACCTGCCCGTAACACTCCAGAAGTAAGAAACAAAGGTTCAGCTTTTGGCACATCTGACCTTATGTCAGTATTACCACTCATACCTTTTTTTTTCTGTAGAAAATATTTTATTCATTTTCATTTTGTGTGAAAGCATTTCATGAATAATAACTTCTTGTGATTCCCTTTTTTCCTTTTTTCATTATTAATTTATTTTGATTTATCAACAATCACTTCCGTAAGCTTTTGAGTTTTTAATTTTTCTCCCTCTCCCTTTTTCCCTCCCCAAGAAGGCTATTAAACATATTTTCACATTAGTGATGTTGGAAGGAAGAATTAAAACCAATAGAAGGAATCACAAGAAAGAGGAAACAAAACAAAACAGAAGAAAAAATAACAAATAGTATGCTTTGATCTGCATTCAAACTCCATAGTTCTTTCTTTGGATGTGGATAGCATTTTCCATCATGAGACCTTTGGAGATGTCTTAGATCCTTGCATTGCTGAAAAAGGCTAAGTCTATCAACATTATCCATTGCACAATGTGGCTGTTACTCCTGGTTCTGCTCACTTTGCTCAGCATCAGTCCATACAAGTCTTTCCAGCTTTTTCTGAAGTCTGACTGCTCATCATTTCTTATAGCACAGTAGTATTCCATTACATACATAGACCAGAACTTGTTCAGCCATTCCCCAAATGATGGGCATCCCCTCAATTTCCAATTCTTGACCACCACAAAAAGAGCTGTTATAAATATTTTTGTACATGTGGGTCCTTTTCCCATTTTTATAATCTCTTTGGGATACAGCCCTAGAAGTACTATTGCTGGGTCAAAGGTTATGCACATTTTTATAGCCCTTTGGGCATAGTTCCAAATTGCTCTCCAAAATGGTTGGATCATTTCAGAACTCCACCAACAATGCATTAGTGTTCCAATTTTCCCACATCTTCTCCAACATTTATCATTTTCCTGTTTTGTCATGTTGGCCAATCTGATACGTATGATGTGGTACCTCAGAGTTGTTTTGATTTACATTTCTCTAATCAATTGTAATTTAGAGCATTTTTTCATATGACTATAGATGGTTTTAATTTCTTCGTCTGAGAACTGCCTGATCATATCCTCTGACCATTTATCAATTGGGGAATGACTTATATTCTTATAAATTTGACTTAATTATGATTCCCTTTTTAGATGAGCCATTGCAATAAGTCTAGTCTCTTGAGCACGTAATCCTTTCTCTCTGGGTTTCATCCAGTCACTAGAACTCTGGTCCTGAAGTCAGAGAATCTGGATTCAAATCCCAGCCTCAGTTTGAGGTCTCTCCTTGCTCTAAGTCTATGCTCTTATGATCTTACGGATGAGAAGATTGGACTTATTGTCTGCTTTGTAAAGTTGAGAAAATTGAACATAAGAAGGTTGGTACATAACCCTAAATTGGAGACACAAAAGGCAGATGCAATTTTAATGAGGAAAAAAAAAAGGGGAAATGCTCACATGCAAAAAATTTTCACCCTGTCTCTAGTGTGGGAAATATTTTTATTTTTATTTTTATTTTCTTTGGTGAGGCATTTGGGGTTAAGGGAAAGGGAAATATTTGTAAAGCATTATCTCTGAAATACCAAGAAAAGGTTTTGGATTGTTTTTGAAAGGTGGCATATACTCTGTGTTTCTACCCGATTTAGGTCTGGGGCTAGATATGGAAACATGTTCTGGCCCAGGTTCTGCTCTACTCAGCTCTTATTTATCTATGCTAAATCAATCAATAAATGAACATTTATTAAGCACCTACTAAGGGCCAGGCATTGTGCTAGGAGTTGAAAAATGAAACAGACCCTGCCTTCAAAGATGTTATAAAGAAAACACTCAAACTTGTTAATACAAGGCAATTAGAGAGGGCCCAGATGAGGGAGATCAGAAAAAACTGCGGAGAAGGAAGGTGGCAATTGAGATGTGTCTTGAAGGCAGTGAGGGATTTTATGAGGGATTCTATTACCCTGGACACTTTTAGGGGTGATCTGAGAGCTCTTCCCTATAGTCAAACCTTGGCTGCCAACAGGAGCAGAAAATAGGGCCCATATATTAGTATGTTGAGGACAGAGTTTACCAGAGGTGAGGTCCTTTTGGGTCTTGGGCCTATACTGTAGTAATAATAGCTAGCACTTAAAAAACTTTTTTTTTTTTTTTAGGCAATTGGGGTTAAGTGACTTGCCCAGGGTCACACAGCTAGTAAGTATTTGGTCTGAGGCCAGATTTGAACTCAGGTCCTCCTGACTTCAGGGCTGGTGTTCTATCCATTGCGCTACCTAGCTGCCCCTAAATAGCTTTTTAAGGTTTACAAAACACTTTATTTATTTTATGCCCTTTGATCCTCACAACAACCCTGTGAGATAGAGTCTATTATTAGTCCCCATTTTATAGATGTGGAAACAATCTGAAAGAGATTAAGTGACTTGCCTAGAATCAGACCATTATTAAATAGCTGAGGCAGGATTTGAATTCAGGTCTTCTCAACTACAATTCCAGGATGCTATCCACTGGGCCACCTAGATGCCTCTTCCTGATTCAAATGTACTAAGTGGTTGTGGTTGTGGTTTGTCCTTCATCCTCGAAAAGGACCATGATATGAGGGAGATGATGACATGACTTGCAATTGACTTTGATTTGAGTGAGGCAGGGCTGTGCAAAGTCACCAGCCTCACTTTCTCGTCTAGTGTCGTCTGGGTAAAGTGGCCAGATATTGATCAGGACAACTGGAGATGGCTCTGGATGCAGTGGGAGATCTTGGCCCTTTTAAGCTAAGGTCTTTCCAGGTTCTCACTTTGAGTGAGGCAAAGCTCATTCACTAAATAAGCCTCTTTAAGCAGTGAGTCAAGGGGGAGTGGGGGTGGGGGCGGAGCCAAGATGGTGGAGTAAAAGCAGTGACTTGCTTGAGCTCTCCCCTAAACCCCTCCAAATACCTGTAAAAAATGACTCTAAACAAATTCTAGAGCAGCAAAACCCACAAAAAGACAGAGTGAAACAAATTTCCAGCCCAAGCCAACCTGGATGGTTGATAGGAAAGTCTGTTGCTCCAGGCTGGGAGAGGAGCGCAGTTCAGTGTGGGCTGTGCAGGCAAAGGTGGGACCCCAGCAGACCCTAAGCAGGCCTCAGGAGACTGAATCACGGGCAGCTGTGGTGGTTTCCAGACTTCTCAACCCACAAATGCCAAAGACAATCTAGAAGAGGGAGGGCAGAAAGAGACTAGTTCCACAAGCTTGCTCAAACCACAAGGGATGATGAGAGTGGGAAGGAAGAAGAGGAAGTTGTCTCTTTCCCATGCCAAAATCTCAGACTTGGCTCTTCCAACCTTCCTACATGAATCACTTCCTCACTTGGTTGAGTTTCTGAGGATCTTCACAAAGATAAATAGATGAGACAGATTCTCTCAGGCTGTAGAAGGAAATGAAAAAGAAGTATGGATAGCAAAGACAGCAAAGACCAGAAGAGCACATATTGATGAATCCATGAATGAATCCATGATTGCATCAATGTGGAGATCCTTTTGCATGTGATTTCTAATCTTTACAACTCTTGTCTATGTTTTCTCATCAATCCTAACTAGAAGATCTACACAATGCACTGGAAATCTTTGTCCATGTCTTTTAATGTTCTATTAATACCAATGTAGCCCTCCCCTAGCCTACCCATCTGTTATCCCTCATCCTTACTATATGAAAGGCTACATTCATTTTCTACACTTCTTGCTATGCTCACGTCATCTTAAATGATATATTACGACCTAGTTAAACCTACCAAGCCTTCTCTCCCATGTCCTTTGTGTCACCACAATTTTGTATTCATTTCAGATTTATAACATCACCAGGAAAAGATTATTATAAAAAAGATGGATTTTGTGTCAAGAAAAAAAAGAAGTGAGTCAAGGGATGGCCCCTTTACTAAAAAAAATCCAACTGGGAGGGGAAGACCCTCAGGGTTGCTACCAAAAGAGAAACAGTTACTATTTACATTTGCTCTGAGCCAGGAGGGCCCAAAAAATAACCATTAAGTGCTGCTTGGGCAGGGCAGGGACCTACTGTTGTCCAATCCATGAAATCCAGAGTGAATTGGGGGGTAAGGTTTGGTCTTTGAGAAAGAAATCTAGCCAGTAAACCCTAAGTTAACTAGGTAGCTTTTGGCCATCAAAATTTACCCTCCTTTGGGCAGAACACCCTCAGGTAAGGAGAGAGCAGAGGAGGGGAGGGGACGAGCTGAGTTGCCCAAGTGGAACTGGCCAGCTGGATCACCATTCAGGCAACTTGGACTACTCACAGGTTGTGGTGTGTCCTTCATCCTCAAAGGGAACCATGACATCAGGGAGATGCACAGGACAGCATTATTTCATAATCTCTTCCTATAGCCACCACCACTTAGCAATTAGCAATCAAAGTCAATTGCTAAGTGGTGGTGGCTGTAGGAAGAGGTTATGAAAGGATGCAACCCTGCAGCAGGTTGTTTTTTTTTTTTTAATGGAGCACTATGAATTTGGACATCACCATGGTACAGGTACCATGCTAATCTTGGTTTTCTTTTCCTTCCTTCCTTGCTTCCTTGCTTTCTTCCTTCCTTCTCTCTCTCTCTCTCTCTCTCTCTCTCTCTCTCTCTCCTCCAGTAAACCTGGATAGAACCCTGGCGGAATGCAGGTTTCTCCAAACAAGAGATTATAATTCACTGATTAGTCCATCAGTCAACAAACATTTATTAAGCAACTATGCCAGGTACTGTGCTAAGCCTTGGGGATTTAAAGAAAGGCAAAAAACAGTCCCTGCTCTCAGAGAGCTCACAGTCTACCAGTAAATCTTGAAGCTGTTACTTGGGGGACATCCAAGCCAGCTGACATCTGGAGAAGTGTGATAGCCACATTATAGTTTTCAACACCGAATGTGGTGATGAGTCCAGAGACATTCTGCAGCACCCAACCTGATCTTTCGCCTTTCTCTCAGACCATGCACAAATATTTAGTTTCAATTCTCAAGCTGCATTAAGTCGGCTTTCAGCTTGTTTGACAGGAGAACTTTGGGCCAAGTGCTGAAAGTTGTTAAGAAAGAAAAGCACTTCACTCACTCTGTACAGATTCACTAGCAATCAACATGGATATTCTGCTGTATGTCTTCCACAGACTACTCATGGAAGAAAAAAAAATCATTCACCTGTGATTGACTGGATAGCCCAAGGAGTATATCTGGCTTCCCTGGGATGGTCTGGTTTCTTTCATGGACACTCCATTTGACCCAGAATATGAATGAAATGAAAACAAGATTTTTAAATTTTGTTCCTGCTTACTCCTTTCCACCGGGGACTCAGAAAATTAGACAATTCGTACCAAATTTTAAAAAAAAGGTCTCCCAAATTTTCGTCTGGAAAACCAACCAAAAAACAAACAAAAATGTCTCAACTGGCAGTTTACATCCACCTCCACCTGTTTAAAAATAAACTTTCCAGAGACACCATTTGTCCTTGTGTTTGCTGTGAATAAGAAGAGAGTGAAAAGATGGATAAGTGAATTTATTAGAAAATCTAGAAGTATAATAGACAATGAAAACTCATTTAATTGTGTGGTCTTGAATTTTTGGACACATCAGAAACATAATGAAATATAATTAATGTGCAGTATTTAGTGTATGTTTGGGTCTTGTGATGATTGTCATGTACTGTATTTGGAGTTTAGGTGGAGACACAGCTTGGTGTGCTGGACAGTGTAATAGACTTTGAGACATGAGGGACTGGGCTCAAGTCTTGCCTCTGATATTTATTATCTGGTTGGCTATGGCTAAGTCACTTAACCTCTCAGAGCCTCAGTTTTCTTTTCTGTAAAATTGGTTGGGCTAGACTTGCTTGAAGATCCCTTGCAACTCTAAATTTCTGATTCTATGACTAAGTGACCTGTAAGATCCTTTCTAATTGCAAATTATGATCCTATCAATCCTATTAGTGTGTCAAGTCTTCCTTCCATTCCTTGTCATAACATGGAGGTGACTCTGGGCTTGCAAAAGTTGCTCTACCAAGATGTACAGACATTGAGTGCAAACCGTGTGTGTGTATGTATATGTGTATGTGTATGTGTGTGTATATGTGTACGTGTGCATGTGCATGTGGATGTGGGTATTGCTTGCTGACTAAGTTTAAAAAGGTTCGTCACCAAAAGGTTGACCAATAAATGACTTTTTTTTTTTTTTGCCAATGGCAACTCATTAATATCATCCATCAAGGAATGAAGGGATTGCCTCTATTGATGACAACAGGTCATTTTATACATTGACTCTAATATATAGGATAACAGATTTAGATGTGGAAGGGACCTTAGAAGTCATCTTGTCCAGTACTCACCTTTCACATATGAGGAAACTGATATTAAGTGACTTGCCAAAGTTCACATAGGTAGTGTGCTAGGTAGTGTGCAAGTGGAGGGGTTGAAATTTGAACCCAAGGCTTCAGGCTCCCAAACCAACATTTTTTCCACTACACTACACTGCCACTTTGTTACAGAGCTCTGATTGTGCAAATATAAAATGTACCAGGTTTTGTTACAAGTGTATTGAGCTCCAGGTAGGCAGGAAAATAGCAGGGCCCTGATTTTGAAGGCTTTAAGACATTTTAACCCTTTGCTTAATGATTCCTTGGAAATTTATAATCCTTTAGAAATTTAAGAATTCGCCAATCAATCAAATTTCATTTATATAAGTGCCTTTTTTGTGCCATGTACTATACTAGGCCCTGACGATACAAATGCAAAAGTGGGACAATCCCTCAAGGGTGCTTACATTCTACAGGGGGAATATAACATGGTCAGAGATCCATGGTCTCCAGGATATACATACATACATACATATATACATATATATGTATGTACATAATAGGATGTATATAATAGGATATAACAGGAGCCCTAGGAGGGGCAGTACCGCCCCCCACCCCAAATACTTTATCCTAAAGGCAATAGGAAACCATTGAGGCTTGCTTCTTGAATAAAGGAATGACTTGGCTATACCTGTACTTTAGGAATATCACTTTGGTGATTGTGTGGATGATGAACTCTAGGAGGAAGAGAGTAGGTACAAGGAAAACAATTATTAGGCTATTACAATTGTTCAGGCAAGAGGAGATCACGTCCTGGACTAGGGAGGCTGTTACAATGTGAATAGAGAGAAGAGGGTAGATGCAAAAGATGTAGAGTCAGTAAATGGAGGAAACAAGTCTTGGCAACTTATGGGATGTATAAGGTGAGTGAGAGGGGAGTTGAAGATGATTCTTAGGTTGCAAACTTGGATCAGTAGGAGATTGGTGGTAGTCTCAACAGAAATGTAGATGTTAGGAGAAGGGAGGATTTATGGAGAAAGATAATGAAGTCAGTTTTGGATGTATTGATTTAGAGATGCCTATAGGACATCTAGGTAGAGAGGTCCGACAGACAGCTGGAGGTTCAGGCCTGCAGGCCTGGAAAGAAATGAGGGCTGGGTATATAAATCTGGGAGTCATCTGAAGAGAGGTGATGGTTGAATCTAGGGGAGTGGATGAATTCACTGAAGAGAGTATTAGAGTGAAAAGAGTAGGAAGCCAGGGACAGAGCCATGGCATACACTCACATATAAGGAGTGGGAAATGGATGAACATCTTGTAGCTGAGATCAAGAAAAGTCAGTGTGATAGATAAGAAGAGACTCATAAGTGATGAAAATCGAGGGAGGAGAAAGTATCCAGAGAAAGGGAAAATGCAATGGGAATACTCCCTCCCCTCCAGAAGTGCCATCATGCTTAGCCCGTGTGTTTACGCATGTTTATGGTGGTTCATCAGATGGCAAATTACAAGGGGTTGAGAAGTGAGTGACAGGTGAAAAAATGGAGGGAATGAATGGCGCCAGCTACATATTTTACCTCCTTTGAAAGTGCTGGGTTTCTATTATTTGGGGTAAAGGGTGGCAAAGAAAAGAAAAAGAAATTCTAACCCCCCCCAAATGAATTACTTTTAGAACAAGTAATGAAAAGCTAAGTAAAACCAGATGCCAACCTACTCTGTCATTAGTCCTTTGAGTAGAAATAAAAAGTGATTGAAGTCACCTTCTTCCTTTGTACTTCAAACCCACTAAAAGTATTTTAGAAAGCAAATATGCCTTCTGAACTTTACCTTTAAAAACCTGGCGAACTGTAGCTTTTTAGTCAAGTATGAAATGTAAATGAAAATTGTATTTAATTTGAATCCAGACTAAAGTAGTAGGATCAGGTGGAATGCTGTTCTTCCCACTTCCATTTCCATTTTTGTGAAATGAATGAGGGAAGGCAGCTGTTAGGCTCACCTCTTTATCCAAATAAATAGAAAATTCCCTAAAATGATGACAGGACAGTAATAGTTTCTTCCCCAGCCCACTGAGAAGAGGCTCCCAGTTCTAAGCAAAAGATTTCCTCTATAGGAACAAGGATGAAAACTCAAGCTAATCTTAATGATGGAGAGTTTCTGCCATTGGAATTGCCTGGCTATCACATTCATACCAAGGCAGCTAGAGGGAGAAAGAGCATTAGCTCTTCCAAACAGGTTGCCTTCTCATTCTCCACCTTAAAACAGGTCTCTTTTAAATTCCTTTGTGGTTAGATTCCTCCAAAAAATGCAGGAGTATGCATACATCTTGGCCATACTCACTTCTGAAGCTTTGTGTAGCTGGGTAATGGGTGTTACATTAAATTTCTTTGTGTTAAGGTACTGAATAACTTGGGGTGACAGCAGGCTTCAATTCATAAAAATGACTTATGCATGCTTCACCATATGCTATGGGTTTTGGATTTAGAGCTGGAAGGAATTATTTAGATTCACCTCTTCAATTTACAGAACAGGAAACTGAGGACTTGAGAAGTAGTAAGTGGTGGATCCTGTCAGTTTCTCCCTCCAGTTGCCTTGATATGAATGAGATAACTAGGCAGTTCTAATGGGAGAAACTTCCTTTGACCTGTTAAGTACATAAATGCAAATTAAATGCATACATCTGGTAATACTAAGGATCGGGAAGTAGAAACAGCTCCCTGAAAATGAAACCATGTTGGACATTGTCCTGCCTTTGCAACTTTTCATACCATGTAGACTAGCAGTGACACTTGAAATTTCTTCATCACATTAATTGATGCTAGTCTACTGTGAGAGTTTGGTTGATAATGAAATGCTCTAGGAAAGTCTTCTTCCAGCTAAGAGCCAATGTAGGAAGGCGGGGGGGGGGGGAGGTATTGAACTTCTGGGCTTTTGGTTTACCTGCCACTTGGGAGATGATATGGTAAATGAAAATATCTGACTGGCCTTAGCAAGTAGAGTTAGGATTAGTAAAAATAAGGTTAAGTTAGGGCTGTGGGAAAGTACAGGTTGGATGTTAACTTGCTCTGATTCATTTCTACTATTTTGATTAAAGACTATCTAAAAGTATGTCTTTGTAAGTCAATTCCCAGAAACATAGAAATATAAAGAGACAAAAGGAAAAACAAGTAGGATGGAGGTGGAGCCATGACTTAATTGGTGGAAATACCAAACCATTTCATAGATAGACAAGAATGTCAACACCATTCATAAAGGCAGAAGAGTCCAAGGAGGGCCCAAGGAGAAGTGGTAACCGGGTGTTCTGAGAGTCACAGGGACTGTGTTCATTATGAAAAAGCATCTTGTGCTATTGGATGGTTTGCATGACAAGGCTGAGCATTTGAAAGATAGCTTCATGCCGAAGGCTTTGATTATGGAATAGGACAAGCCCTGATCACAGTACCCATGTTACATTCACGATTACAGAATTTATTAACCATGGAACCAATTTGACATGTGGACCTGAAAATTTGCTTCACAGAATTTTTTTTACCCCTCAGCTGTGTGTTTCAATAACTGTGCTTCCATCTCATTTCATTTACTATTGTGTAGGTTTCAATAAAAGGTCTCCCATTTGTTCACTGTTTGTGGCAGTTTGAATCATTGCCTAGGGGACGTTCTTCATCTGTTCAAATCAGGCTGAAATTGAATCAAGCTGTTCATTTCTAAAAACCAGCAGCTTCCATGTAGTGTTAGGGAACGGTTTCTGAACCACTGAAGAGTTAGTTGTGTTCTCCAGCTATGGATCTGGGGTGGATCATCAGTACAGTGAGTATATTTTCTAACCCCAAATTGGGATGACTTTTTTTCCAAATCTTTTTTTCAAATTCATCTTGAAATCAGAACTGTCTCAGAAATGTAGAATTTGTGACCATTAGAGAACATGAATGGGGGATATGTTCTAATAAGAACATCTTCTGTTTCTGTTCATATGGCCACAATCTTCTGGCCATCGACTGAACAGCTTGCATAGAGAGGAGGGAAGAAAGGAGGGGGTAGGTAGTGAATTTCAGAGGGCTAACCTTGTTTCCCCATGCCATAGTTAGAACAATCTCACATTGCACTGGCTGTCCTCCACCCCTGAGATGCTCTCCTTTCTCATCCTCCACTCCTGGCTTCTCTGAATTGCCTGGCTTCAAGTCTCAGCTAAAATCTCACTTTGTGCAAGAAGCCGTTCTGACTCCATGTTAATGCTAGTGCCTTCTCTCTGAGATTATCTCCAATTTGCCCTGGATATAGCTTATACGGCATATTGTTTACATGTTTTCTCTACCATTAGATTGTGAGCTCTTTGAAGACAGGGATTATTTTTGCCATTCTTTGTCTCCCTGGTACTTAGCACAGTGCCTGACACATAGTAAGGGCTTAATAAATCCTTATTGACTTGATAGGGACCACACTTGCCCCTCCCCAAAGATATATGAGAAGAGATCTCCTTCTACTTGCTTCTTTGTAGAGGTAGGGGAACCATTGGTGTAGAACACTGAAAATAACTTTTTCTGATGTTAGTTTTGTTTAACTTTTTTTCTCTTTTTAAGTTTTTTTTTTTGTAATAAAATCTGGATGGCTCTCTAAGTCATCAGCTAAAATCTAGACAGAGAGAGGATGGGGTGGGGAAAAGGAGGAAATGTGATATAAAACCCAAAAATATCAATAAAAGTTTATTATAAAAATATCATTAGCACTCTGTGTTTCATTGTCCTGGTCATTTCAACTCTATTTCTGCTCTTGAAAACAGCAGCCTGAGTTTTGCTCAGGAAGACCTGAATAATATTGTTGAATTATTAGTTGTGAGTCCACTAGACCTAAGAAACCTTTCCCTCTTTCTACATTTTGATCATTCTGTTCTTTTGTTAAGCTGTGGTGTCTGCCTTTAAGTTATGTGTTTCTTCATCCTTTGGTTTGTATTCAACATTAATACTCTTATTGCCCCTCTCTTTACCTTCTCTACAATTCAAATCTTAAAGAGTTGCCTACAGCAATGAAAGGTTAAGTGACTTGCCCAAGGTCACACAGCTTGTAGGGGTCAGAGGAGAGACTTGAATCTAGGTCTTCCTCTCTGAGGCCAGCTGTTTAACCATGCCATCATGCTACCACTCTACAGATAATTCTCTAAGAAACATAGCTCTTGATGGCACTTTATCTTTACTCTCTTTTCATCCTCAACCTCATCTTCTCAGTGCTTGTTCTAATATGTATACGTAAGTTGAGCTTTTATTCTTCCTTGACCTCTTTCTTTTTCTGTCTCCTTGACTCAGTCTATACAAACTTGTTTTTAAAAAAACTTCCATTTTTTTCCTGTTGGCATTTCTGCTCTAACCTCTTCATTTCTTTTATATCTGCCGTCTCCATTAGTTGCTTTTGCAGCTGGGAATATCTATTTTCCTATTTAAAATCTTTGGCTTTGATCCTTCCCTTGAGAGCTTTCTTTATAGGATTTTCTTTAACATGTCCCATCACACTCTGACATCTTGAAAGCAGGGCTTCCTTTCCCTTGATCATTCCTCTAATATTTTTAATTTGTTCCCATTCTAAAAGGAATTCTCTAATTCTCCTTATGACTCTGCTAAATTTCTGAGATTTGAGAAATTAATTCTAGATATTATCAGAGCAAGAGAAAAGACTATTTTTTCCATTTTATATGTCACAGCTTCTCTCTTTTTCTTTCATGTGAATCCTGGCCAATGGCTCTTTTTTTGTAAGCATAAAGACAATTTGTTGATGGGAACAGACTCCATGTTTTTCTGGATAACACCTCCCATACAAGGCTTTGGGGACCAGAAAGCCATGCTCATTTAGAGAGGGTTCTAAATGTCATATTCTAGAAGGTCATGTGGGGAGCACACAGCAATGACAGGTCTGAACATGGGAAGTGTTAAAAGCATCTTAGAGGATATGATCATAGCCACTGTACCTAATCTCTTCTGTCATGAGTGGAAAAAGCAACAAAGGCTTGTTAAGGGTGGTGACGTGAGATGCTGAGTTCTTTCTCTGGGAGGTTTTCCTTTGAGTTGCTCTCAGTGCTATTGGCAGTCTTGGGAGAAGGATCAAATGGAAACTTTTCACTTCAGTTGTGATGTCCATCTGAAGAAGCCATGTTGTCCACTTCAAAACTTCATAGTTGTAGGACTAAGATTCCCAATGCAATCTAATAGTTGCAGCGGGATTTCCTACCATTTGCCATGAGGACTGACCTATTGGGCAGGTAGGAGGACTACCCAGTGCAAATACCAATAAACCACTTAGGTCCTTCCATTTTGAAAAGAGGCAATAGGAAGGGATAGGAACTGTAAGGTATTCTGCAGGGGAGGTAGTTTGTTGTAGGAATCTGTGGGAAAGTATACTTTTATGTATATGAAGAGAATTTCTCTTATTATCTACTTTGCTATGCTAGCTAATGTATTTTGTTCCAAACTAATGTGTTCTGTTGGCGATCTAGTAAAAGGAACATTGGTGGGGGCTTTTGAGCTGTGGCTTTGAGTGTATCCTGACACAAGGTGTGTTTTGAATTTGGGGCAGTGTGTGTTTCTAAACAAATAGAATGTTCTTATAAACGGATTCTCAATATTTGATTTCATTGATACCATCCTGGATGCTTCCTGAGCTTGGCTAAGGTTTCATGAACTTCTCCAAAGTGAAGCACTGCCCCAACACTATCATCCTTATTCTATTTAGAGAAGGCATCATATCTTCCACTAAAATCTTAATCCAAAGTTTCAACATGGTGTGGAGCTGATCCTGGTTCTTTCAGGCTGTGCTCCTGGGTCAGAAACTGTAGCAAGTCCTGCCAAGCTATAAAGGCTTGACATACAGACCTTGGACAGACCATGTGCCTACCCTTATACATTTATGTGAACATATATAGTTTTTAGATTTTGGACCAGATCTCTTCTCTGAATCTATTTCTTTTGTCATTTCTTATGGCACAATAATTTTCCATTATGTTCATACACCAAAATTTGTTCTGTCATTCCTCAATGGGCAGATATCCACTTTGTTTTCAGTTCTTTACAGAAACAAAAAGTGCCGTTATTTATATGCTATGAATATTTTTCTACATTTCTTTCTGTCTCTGATCTCTTTGGATGGTAGCTGCCTAGTGGTGATATTGCCACTGCTGGTGGGAAAAGCTATGCACAATTTAATGACTTTGGGCATGGTTCCAAACTGCATTCCAGAATGGTTGGAACAATTCACAGTTCCATCAACAATGCATGAGTGTGTTTCTTCTTCCACAGATTCTCAAAAAACTATCATTTTCCCTTTATTGTTGTCTTTGCCAAAAAAAAAGGGGGGGTGAAGTTTATATTACTTTTTACATGAATGATTTGTGATAAATTAACTGGTACAAGAGGAGAAAGAAATAGGCCACATGCATGAAAGTTGAGAAGCTAAGAGATTTGTTGAAGGATATTATTTGTATTTAATAGACATCTCCGGTGGGTAGAGAATAGATGTTCCTCATGTCTATTTCTTGACCTAAATTTCCACCAGTTATCTGGAAACACAGAGTCTTAGATCAGTTAGTGGAAGAAAGGTGATGTGGGAATGGAAAAGTAGGTAGTTCTCCAAGGTGCTAGTTGGGAAAGAAGAGGGATGGTGACCCTCAGGTTTCTTAGAAGAATTTCAGGAGACCAGAGATGGATTTCCACTGGCAATGTGGGCAGTGCAGGAGCCTATTGTTTCAGATCAGCTAGTGGGGTAGGAATGGGGAGGTGAGGGGAAGATATTGGCACAAAACCCCACCTTGTGTTAGTACCACAGTGGTGGCGGTGG
Source organism: Vombatus ursinus (assembly GCF_900497805.2). Taxonomy (NCBI): domain Eukaryota; kingdom Metazoa; phylum Chordata; class Mammalia; order Diprotodontia; family Vombatidae; genus Vombatus; species Vombatus ursinus. The sequence goes on from NW_020954557.1 coordinate 59,996,375, forward strand.
TGGGGTAGGGTATAGTAGGGGGAATGGTGAATAGAGTCTCAGAACCCATCCCCCAAGATGGCTTACAAGCTTCCCTTCTTTATACCACTCACGTTAGGGGTTTCCATTTTCTATTTTCCAGGGATTCTAGGCCAGTGACTGGCTAAGTGGGATGGTGAGAGTGTATTCAAGGGGCTCGCTTTTACTATCTCTTCTTAACCTTCAAAAACTTTATTTATGAGAACTAGGGTGCTACAAAGAATACAATCACAATTTTGGAAGCAAGGAGGTTTCTCCATGGTTTAGGGATGTAAGGCAAAATAGTAAACTGGCATAGGTAAGTGAAAGCAAACAAAGTATTCCAAGGAGTTTTTACTCCATATCTTTCAATTGAGCTGAGCCAAAGGGAAAAGACTTGGAGCTTGCTTCTCTGAGAGAAAACAGTAGAGTCTTTGCTTTAAGAAATTAGTGCTTTCCCCTTGGATTCTTTAACTGAATGGTGTCCTAGGGTGTAGGGGGAGGGAGGGGAGAATTTCACCAGGATTCTAAAGTTAGGGAAACCAAAGGTCTCCATTTACCATATAGATTAATGTGTACATAAATATTTTCTAGCAAGCAATATAAATTCATTTACATTCACATGCTTATAGGATTGTGGTGAAAGATTGGCACTTGCAATGACAAAAATCCTAAATAACGAAAACCTTCATATACATGTATGAAGGTTTTTGTTTTGCATATGTATATACACATATACAGTATATGTCTATATATACATACACACATATATTATATATATGTATCTGTACACACACACATACACACACATTTACAGAGTGGTAAAGAACAACAGAGACCAAAGATTATGGAAAGCATTGCAGCAATTAAAATCTCTTGGCTCTGCCAGATTAGGTTGGCAGTGCCCTTCCTTCCACCCTTTCCTCCCCCCTTCTGCAATTCTCCATTTCCCTTATAGTTTTACCCTTGGGTTTGGACTTAAGCAACACCAGTTTGCTAGTGTTAATAAAGATCCCTAGCCTTTGTAAAACAAAGCAAACAAACAAAAATAAGGACCCTCATCCCTGAAGCTTATCTAGGTCTTATCTACCCAGTGGACTGCCTAATGAGTAAAAGTCAGCCAGCCTAGTTAGAACTTTGAGCGTTGATAATAACCGTTTCTTCTCCTGAGACATCTACAAGAATGCCACCCCATACGTTGTCACTAGGACAGCCCAATGTAACTGCTTGTGGCAGCTCCCCTGCTTTTCTTCAGCATCAGTGTTGATCCTAGCCGTGGTACTGACTATTTCTGCACTAGGTGGTACAGTAGATAGAGTGCTGGGCCTGGAATCAGGAAGACCTGAGTTCAAATCTGGACTCAGATACTTATTAGCTGTACCAACAACAACAACAGCAACAAGAAAGGAAGTCTTAGAAGGGAATACTCTTCATACATCATTTTTTGTTTGTTTTGATAAATATTTATTGTTCACTTGTATCTAACTCTTTGTGACCCCATTTGAGGTTTTATTGGCTAAGATACTGGAGTGGTTTGCCATTTCCTTCTCCAGCTTATGAAACTGAGGCAAACAGGGTTAAGCGATTTGCCCAGGGTCACACAGCTAGTAAGTGTCTGAGGCCAGGTTTGAACTCGGAGGAGTTTTTCTGAGATCCAGCACTCTGTCCACTGTGCCACCTATCTGAGTGTGTGTGTGTGTGTGTGTGTTCGTGTGTCTGTGTCTGTGCATCTGTCTGATTTGTCTTTATGTGTACCTGGAGAAAACTAGTTCACCTTCGCCAGAGCATAGACATTCTTCCTTCATAGTACATCTGCACTGGCTGGTCCCCATTTCTGGAATGCTCTCTCTCTGTCTTCATCTCTTACCTTCCTTGCTTTCCTTCAAGTCCAGTTAAAATCCCATTTTCTATAAGATACTTTTCCTGTTCCCTTTGAAACTGGTGCCTTCCCTTTGTTATCTCCCATGTGTTCTCTATGTAACATGTTTGATTTATTTGTTTGAATGTTGTCTCTCCCATTAGATGACGAGCTCTGTGAAGAGCAGGGACTGTCTTTTGCTTTCTTTGTATCCCCCAGAATTTAGTGCTGTGCCTGACATAGTAGGTGCTTAATAAATGCTTATTGACTTGACTTTCTGTGCCATAAGGTTGCCAATGTTTCCAAAATAGCTGCTTATTGGCGACCTTCCCTAGTGATGCCTGCACTAACTATAAGCCTTTACTGAACATCTCCACATTTCCACGTCTGGTTCTCCCTTTCTCTGGCTCTTCCTTGCTGTCCTTGGCTCCATCAATATTTTCAGGATTCTGACAAAAAGAAGCACCTTTTCTCCTCCTCCCACCTTTTTTGCTATGCTTTTTCTACCTGAGACAGAGTCTTGAATTTCAAAAGTACACGAAAGACTTCTATTCTCCATTGTAAAGAAGGTTCCCAGAACTGTGTTTGAGACACGATAATCAGGTAGGTGGTGTAGTGGATAGAGTGCTGGGTCTGGAGTCAGGAAGATTCATCTCTCTGAGTTAAAATCTGGCCTCAGACTCTTACTAACTGTATGACCCTGGGCAAGTCACTTAATCCCACTTGCCTCAGTTTCCTCATCTGTAAAATAAACTGGAGAAGGAAATGGCAAACCACTCCAGTATCTTTGCCCAAAAAAACCCCAAATGGGGTCATGAAGTGTCAGACATGACTGAAAAGGGACTGAATGACAAAATAGATAGTAAGTATCCAAAGCAGGCTTTGAACCCAAATCTTCCAGACTCCAACTCCAGCCCACCACCAACTTGTGTTGGAGCAAATCCTGACTCGCCATAGAAAACCAAACTTTGTGTCATTTAAAATGTTTTTTAAAAACATCACTCATGGAGCAGCTAGGTGGTGCAGTGGATAGAGCACTGGCCCTGGATTTAGGAGGACCTGAGTTCAAATGTGACCTCAAACACATAACACTTACTAGCTGTGTGACCCTGGGCAAGTCACTTAACCCCATTGCCTAGCCCCCCCCCCCCCAAAATCACTCATTCCAGATTTCCCTATTTTTCAGATTTATTCTCTTCCTAGAGAAAATTATTTGAGAACACACACACTAACACATGCAAAATACGTGAGAGAAGATGGAGGCACATACCTATTCACTCTTGGCCAGGTCCTTGGGCTTCCAAGAATTAAGAAACATTGGACATCATGTTATAAATCTTCCCCCTTTATAGGAGTGGACTTTCTATCTCTGTATTTTGAGTGTGCAGAGTGCGTAAGGGATGAATTTGAATACTTATCCGTGGTTGCCCACTCTTTGCTGAACAAGGGGGCAGGATAGACATCTGATTGTGACCTGAACATAGATTTTTGAGTTGGAAAGGATCCTAAATGGCAACTGGTACAACCTTCTCATTGGATAGATGAAGAAACTGAGGCCTAGAGAGGTTAAGTGTTTTGCTTAAGGTCATATAGTAGCTGGCAGACTTAGGTTCTTGACCCAGGTCTTTCAAATCCAAATCACTGCTCTTTCCAACTTGCTGCATCGCCCTTGATTTCTGGCCACTGACTCACAAGTATGGAAAGGAGTATATGCCTGCCATGCAGACTCAAAGCTGACAGCAACTGAAGGGAGAAGAGGTATGCTCTCCCTGCCAATTCAAATAAAGCTTTACACCATCTTTGGCATGGGTAATGTAAGCTGCTAACTCACATCCTACAGCAAACTTCAGCATCATGGAACCTATAATGCCAGAGGAATAAATTTTCTATGGATCCTGAGCAAATGAGCTGATGTCACTGTAGTTCTCCCCAAGTCCTTGCATGATTTGAAGGTGAAGAAAAGTTGCAAAAATGACATAATCACATATTATAAGATAACAGCAGGAAAAAGTTTTATTAGAGAACAAAACTATGACATAAACCAAGATACACAGAAAAGCACTGAATTTACATTCACAAATACTTTGTTGTCCAAAGTCAAAAGGGAAGTTCCAAAACAACACTTTCTTTACCAAATATGTGTGCTTAAATCTGTGGAAAATTTTGTTCTTTTTTTTTTTTTAGGTGAGATACCTGTGAGTTTTACTGTCAGAGAGACATCTGTATTTTACTTCACAGCTCAGCATTTTCGAGGCTGTTGAATAATGTAGATTCTTTTTGGTGGGACAGTCTTTTCCAGGCCAGGTCTTGGCTTCCGATGAGCCACTTGGAGTGCAGCTGGAAATTTATGACTGATCTATAAACAAAAAGAACAAAAATTGATAAATATTTATTGTTCAGTTGTGTGCAACTCTTTGGAACAAAGAGCACAAAAAAGAACAAAAGGAACAAAAGAAAAATGAAATGAAAGAATGATCAGTACTGAGCTTTTCTATACCTTGGTCTTGGAAGAAAACTTTTTTGACCATAAAATGTTAAAACAGTAGAAAGCCGTCAGGTCACATGAACCGGCTCTGTTGAGCTTGACTGCATTCTCAGTAACTTCTCCTTGAGCCCATACCCCTTACAAGGGCTAGAGTATGTAAAAGTCTGGTTCTTCCCCATGACCTCTACCCCCATGTTACTTTTCTTAAAGACACAGATGACCAGTCATGCCAGAAATGAGTCACTTGCAGCATTAAAAAACATTATTGTAGTAACTTTGTGGCTGTGAGTCTTTATCTTTGAAAAGGGATGTGAAAACAGAAAAGAATTCTGAGAAGAAAAACCAGAATGGTGAGGATCTCTGAAGAAAGGTTAAGATAGTTTAGGTTATATAGTTAATGAAGAGGAAGTCAAAGGATAATTTAATAACTTAAGCATAAAGAAAATAACCATAAGAAGCTTGGTGGCCATCTCGAATAAAGAAAGAACTACAGGAAATGAGCTTGAGTGATAGTAACAAATTTAGGACAAAGAACTAGTTGGCAGTAGGAAATTCAACACTGGATCAACTAAGGGATATCACAGAATTTCCATCTTTAAAAATAGGATGTACCACCAATGGTGCCAAATAATTTAGATCAGCAGTTCTCCAACTTTTTGGTCTAAGGATCCCTTTATACTCTTAAAAACAATGGAAGATTCCCTCAAAAAGTTTTTTATTTTTGTGGGTTTATATCCATTGATACTTATCACATTAGAAATTAAAATATCTTATTATTATTATGAAAACAGTTTTGACCTCCTGAAGCTCCTGAAAGGGTCCCGGGGACCCCCAGTGCTTCCTGGAGCACACTTTGAGAACATTTCGAATTTAGGTGAAATTTTCTCTATTTATAAGAGCTATTTATTAAGAGACAATGTGGTATGGTAGAAAGAGCTCCAGACCTGGGGTCAAGTGAAATGGATTAAAATCCCACCTTTGGATACTTACTTCCTGTGTCACTTTGGACAAGTCACTTAACCCCAATGGCCTCAGTTTCCTCATCTGTAAAAAGAAGAGGTTCTACTAGATGGCTGTTGAGATCCTCCTAACTAGATCTATGACTTTGGAAGGAACCTTAAAGGTTACTTAGTCTAATCCTTCTTACAGCCTAGAGAACTTGGGTTAGAGCTCAGCTCTCCAGGTTCTTTTCAGTTGTAGGATTCCAAGCACCATAAATAAAATATTAATGGTGCCTAAGGGTACCTTCATCTCCCAGAAAGTAAGACATTCTCTAAATCTCAGGAAATTTCTATGGTAATCTTTATTGTAGAATTCCAAGTTGAAGAGGAAGGGGAGAAAAACTATTCTTTTTGGCTCTCAGTATTAAACTGCTTTGGAACCAAACCTTGAGAAGTTGTCTGGTGTATTTTGGGCCATTCAAAGTCATTGCAAACATATGGGTATCCTATCTCCTGGTGAATGTTTTTGTTTTTGGTTCTTGGCACACAGAGTTCTCTATCCTGGGAACTCAACTCAGAAAAAAAAAATAGTTTCCTCCCATTCTTAACAAATAAATCCCAAAGGACAAGTCCTTGCTGAATGTCAGCAGAATGGTTTTAATGCAACTGAGGGAAAAGCTGTGAATTTCTAGGACCTCTTGGCTTCCTTAAGGGGAAAAAAATCAAGACCAGCATTTTCATTATTCCAGTTGGGATCAATTATTATCAGAATAGTAATGTAATACCAGAGACTTGGAGTAACCTTAAGAAGTCACCTACTTTGGTTCACTCAGTGGCTAGGCTGAATGGTGTCTCTGCCATCAGAAATCCCTTTTGAATTAAATTTATATGGGGTTCAAGGAGTTATAAATAGGGAGACAATTCGACAGGTTATTCATCAGAAGCTTAGGTCCAACTTTTTTTTTTTTGGTCCAGATCTGTGACCTCATCAGTTTAAGGAGATCCAGGTATGAAAACTCCTTTCTCCAAGGTAGATTATCTACTCCACATTAATTAATAGCCTTAGAAAATTGCCTGAGAGGTAAAGTAATTTGGCCAGGGTCTCACAGCCAATGTCCATACTTGATCCCAGGTCTTCCTGATTATGAGGCTGACTCCCTATCACCAGACTGCCAAGGTCCAACTTGAGGTTAACAAAATTATTTTTAAAACAAACAAACCCCAAACCACACTTATGTAACTGAAATCTGGGCAGTTAGCCAGAGGGGAGGTGGTGCAACATGCAAGGGCTGAAAAAGAAAAAGGACCACAGGTAATATCATATGTAATTGTGGAGTTGGAAAAGGAGAAAGGAGGTGAGAGCTGACAGTTGGAAAGACAAAGAAGGAAAGAAGTGGAAAAAACACAATTTGGAAGCACATATTGTTTAATATCATCATAATAATTATTTTCCATTTGTTAAGCCCCAGTGTTATTTGGGAAACCTGTAAACTGGTAGGGATGGTTAAGTAGCTAAGGAAATGTTATTATAACACTATTCTACCCCTTATCTAGTGTGGAGCTTGCTCACTGTAAAAGCCAGGAGGCTGAGTCAGCTTCCTTGTGCCTCTATCAAGACAACAATATGACCTAATAGAGTTTGGAAAAAAGAAAAAAAAATCATTGGGTGTCAGAAGGAAGTGGAAATAGCTTCAGTTAGGAAAATAGTTTAATAGTCCTGAGCAGGTTTGCTAAGCTGAAGGATTTTTAATGCCAGATCTCCACTGGAAGGGGCACAGCAGGCTTCAGTGTTCCCTGTGCTATTTCCCACCTCATCTCCATTTTGGAATTGCTTGGAGGAGTCCAAGAAGAAGCTCAGGCTAGAACTAAATTGAATATAAATTAAGAAAACTATTATGAAGTAGTAAACAACAAGAGGGATAGGTTCAGAGAAACCTTAGAAAACTTGTATGATCTGATGCAGAATGAAGTGAGCAGAACCAGGAGAAAGAGTTTTACATTCATAACAATGTTAAAAGAAAAACCTTATTTTGAAAGGCTTAAGAACCCTGGTCAATGTAATGATCAACCAAAATTCCAGAGGACAAACGGTGAAACATGCTACCATCCTCCTGACACAGAGATGATAGATTCAAGATGGAGGATGAGACATAGGGCCCTTGACATGGCCAATGTGAGAATTTGTTTTGCTTAACTATGCACATTTGTTATAAGGGTCTTTTTCTTCCCACTTTTTTCAGTGGAAGTGGAGGGTGGAGGGAGAAAAAAATAAATATTTGATAAAAAAAAATAGAAGTCCAAAAAACAGATTAAAAAAATTTTTTTAAAGAACATAAATTAAAATGACCTACAAATGTGTTGGCAGAATGGAGCAGAGGCCAGAGAAGATCTATTTATTAAAGGCTGACTTAACAATAAGTACAGAGAATTTATGAACACATAACTCACAGAGAAAAAGGGTGTGTGTGTGTGTGTGTGTGTGTGTGTGTGTGTGTAGGCAGGATGTGTTTTTCAGCTGGTATTTGGCATCTAAACTTGTGGGAGCTCTGGATTTTTCATTATTACTCCTTGCAGAATAATAGCATTATTGGCAATTAAGGGTTTTTTTTCCTTCCCTGCCTGGGCTTAAGGTAAGACAATCTTGATTTTGGCAGCTAAGTTTATAAAGCAGAGATATACTTTTGACTCTACATGAAAAAGGAGTTCATGGTCAGAACTAAATGGATACCATTCAGCCTCTATGACAGGGGGGAATAGTATTGAAGTTTTAAAGTAAATCAATAGAAATTTTTTCAAAAATCAGAGTATGCCTGCATTTGAGGCTTAATAGTCTTAAACACATTAATAGAGAGCTTTAAGATTTATGGTTGCAGACAATGAGAGGCAGTCTCAGAGTTAGGAAGACCTAGGTTCAAATCTAACTCTGATACATGCTGTCTGGGTAACCAGGGTGCATCACTGAGTCCCTCAGTGCTCCTGGCAACTCTAAAACTAAGCTGCAAGCCAGCTTCAGAATCTGCTGTGGGAGAGGGAGTTTTCTCATGGGTAGCACCCTCCAATAAAGAAATCTAGGCCTAGGAAGAAACAAAACAAAATAAACAGCACAAAAATCCTCCAAAGGTTTTGGGGGAGAAAAAGCCTTTTGTAAGCCTCAAAGTGTTAGAAACATATGAACTATTGACCTAACCCTGTGTTTGGCTGTGTTTCGTGCGAGTGAGGTTGGGACCCATGATTTTATCCAGGTTGAAAATTCACAGTAAGGCACCTCCCTCCAGAGATGTAGCTCAGCAACACTTTTATAATGAATGGTCTTAGTTGCCCGGAGGCACCAAGAGGCTACGTTGTTTGGGGTAGCACTTGAACTCAGGTTTTCCTGCCTCCAAAGCTATGCGACCTCTCTGTTTATAACTAGCCTGTTCAAAGAGAAAATCGAAAAGAATAAAATTCTTTCTGGCTTTGGTTGTGAAAGCTGCTTTTGAGGTGTGGAGACCAGCACGGCTCTCCCCTTTTGAGCCCACATTTGGATGATAGTACCAGACAGCTCTTTCTTCCTACTCTTCTTTACAGGATGTTAACTTCAAAGTCTATAGTCGGCACTTCAATTTCCATACACGGTTAAGCAAAGTGCTTACAACAAAACATCCAGACAGAGTCAGTGAAACTCAAAGATACTCCCACGACAGGACCCTCACCTATAAGACAACAGAAAGCTTTCTCTTGAGAGCCTTCTGCCAATTCCATCTTACAAAGGACTCGCTGACCTTGCTGGTAACTTGGAAAATGGACACAACTTTAACCTTGATTCCACCCACAACCCTATATATGCCCAGAATGTATCTAACACTCTTTCTTTCTTTAAAAAAAATAAATTTGTTTATTTTTAACATCTTTAAAAAAAATTTTTGAGTTCTGAATTCTCTCCCCATCCATTGAGAAGTCAAGCAATATAATATCAATTATATAACACATTTAATTTCAAAGTAGATTGTTTAGGGTCATAGATCTAGAGGAAACTTTGGGGTCCCTTCATTTTACACAGGTGAAAAACTCATGAAGATTAAATGACCTGCCCAAGGTCACAGAAGTGGTGAGATTTAAACCCACACCTTCTGATTCTAGAATTAGTGTTCTTTCCAGCTGCTCCTGTCAATCACAAACAAGCTATTGAGTTAACAGATCAGGTATTATTATGCTCAGAATCTGATTCATGTTTTTATTTTCTTTAATAGATGAGGACCAGAGAATTTAGATGAGTTTTTCAAGGCAAAACAATAACAATAGCTAGCATTTCTATCATGTTTTAAGGATTGCAAAACACTTTACAAATATTATCTCATTTGATCCTGATCACCCTGTGAGGAAGGTGCTATTATCCCCATTTTTGCCAATGAGGAAACCAAGGCAGAAAGATGATAAATGTCTTACTCAGAATCACACAAGTGTCTAAGGCTAAATTTGAACTCAAGTCTCCTTGATTCCAGGTGTAGCCTGGATGTGCCACCTAGCATACAACTGGTAAATGAGGGAGATGGATTTAATTTCTAGACCAGTCATATACATACTCTCTGCCTAAAGAGATACATCGTCATTGTTGCTCATTCGTATCCAACTCTTTGTGACCCCATTTGGGGTTTTCTTGGCAAAGATACTGGAGTGGTTTGTCATTTCCTTTTCCAACTCATTTTACAGATGAGGAAACTGAGGCAAACAGGGTTAAGTGACTTGCCCATGGTCACAGAACTAGTAAGTGTCAGGCCAGATTTGAACTCACAAAGATGAATCTTCCTAAGTCCAAGCCTGGCACTCTACCCATTGTACCACCTAGCTGCTTAGGTATGAAGATATAACTAATTCTAAAGGCTGGGAGATAAAGTCATACAATCAAATGGCTAGAGACATGATTTAGGATTCCTCTCTTCATGAATCTGGATTCCTCGCTTCATGGTACTAGTTGCTTCCTACTACAAGGGGTGATAGTATAAGTCTACTCCACCCTCATCTTTTAGGGATGTACTGATGATATCCATGAGAAGGTGAAATAAGGTCTGTAAAGTTTATACAGCATGGGGTAGTGGAAAAAATACTATGCACAGAATCAAAGGCTTTACCCCTTACTAGTTAGCTTTACCCCTTACTAGACCACAGAAGAGCAAGTTACTTAACCTGAGACTCAGTTTCCTTATCTACAAAATAGGGATAAACACACTTGTACTATCTAACTGACAAAATCATAGTGTGGAAATACTTTGGGAAACAACACAATAAATATAATAATAAAGTATATCAAGTGTCTCAAAAATAAACAATATTCTAAACAAGCATTTTGGTTGTGTGCATTTTTTGAAAACAATTTGCATTTGTTTATGCTTACAAATGGAAGTGGAGCCAGGGTTTCATAAGTTTAAATCCACAAAAATAAATTGTCACAAGTTTAGATTCACAAATTTGAATGTCATTAATTTAAATTCTGCAAAAAAAAAAACCCTTTCCACCACCCAAATTAAACAAAAAAAGATTTAGAAGGAGCCATTTGGCCTTTTGTTCTTTGCAAAATGAATGGGTCTACAGAGAGTGAGGGTAAGGTCAGTAATTGGGTGAGCATGTGAGGGATTTCTTAAATATGGATATAATTCCAACCTGTATCCAACCCCTTGGCAGAAGTCTTTATAGACTTATTTTGTATGTTATTCCTCACAAATTTAAAATCCTAGGTGAATTTTGGAGTGAGGCTGGTATGATTGAGTACAATAGATTAAATATGTTTATATGATCCTCGTTCCTTCTTTCCAGGAACTCTTAGAAAGGCCTACTGGAATCCTGGGATTCTATGGAACAAAACTTGAAAATGATGCCTTAGATTTAAGTCCTAAAGTAAACATGCAAATGAGCATGAGCACTAGGACTAGGGCTGGAAGAAAGTAAAGCAATGGAAAAGGAATAATCTTAATGATGATCAGAAATATAACTCACTGCTCTGGATTGCCTTTCTTCAAGTACATTTAATGACAATCAATGCGGAAAAGCTAGTAACAGTAGTTCTAGAGGCTGACAAGGGCAGCCTTATATAGATAGAGTGTCAGGCATGGAGTTAGAAAGACTCATCTTCCTGAGTTAGGCACTGGCTAGCTGCATTACCCTGGACAAGTCACTTAACTCTGTTTGCCTCAGTTTCCTCATCTGTAAAGTGAGCTGGAGAAGGAAATGGCAAACCGCTCCACTATCTTTGCCAAGAAAACCCCAAATGGGATCAGGAAGAGTCAGACACAACTGGAAATGACCGAACAAAGATGCTGATAAAAGACTTTTATGTGTTGTCTTCCCCCATTAGAATGTAAGCTCCTTGAGAGCAGGGACTTTCTTCTTGTCTTCGTATTCCTAGCACTTAGAAGCAAGTGCTTAATAAATGCTTGATTGTTTAATAAATGTGTGACTGCTTTACATGCATTATCTAATTTGAGTTTTGTAAACAACACTGTAAGTATTATAGAAATTATTATCCTAATTTTACAGATGAAGAAACTAAGGCTTAGAAAGTTTAAATGGCTTTCTCTTGGTCACACAGCTGGTTAGTTTCAGAGGCAGAATCTGAATCCAGGTCTTTCTGACTGCCCTGAATCCACTGCACCACGCTAAAAAGACAGTCAGTGAGCAGAGAAAAGGAAGCATGATCAGAAGTGGAAATAAAGGCTATGTTGCTTACACAGGACCTGTGCAACTCTGTGCTACTGGGAAAGGAATGAGGAATGTGTGACATGGCAAATAAGAATAATTGCTGTCTTAAAATATTTGAAGGGCTGTGGTACAGAAGAGGGAGTCGGCTTATTTTGCTCCAGAGAGCAGGACCAGAAACAATGGGTGGAAATTGCCGAAAGGCAGATTTCCAATTGATAGAAGGATATACCGGCTCTCACTTGGAGTGGTCCAAAAGTAGAATGGATTATATTACAATCACTAAAGTGACTGGGCACTTGATGACCAATCACCATTCCTCTCTTTGTTACAAGAGAGATTCCTGATCAGGTTTAGGTTGCACCAGATGACCTCTGAAGACCCGCACAGCTTAGAAATTCAGTGGTTCTATTTGAGGGATCTGAATGAGTTGTCAGAATTGGAAGGCTGTTCTTTGTATCCACAGCCTATGTTTTTCTCCTTTTAATATTCCAGATGGTGTTAGCACATTTTCATTTTACTGATATAGGAAGAAAAAATACCAAATCCAGAACAAAACAAGTGAACAGACCTAGAAATCATAGCCAATAAATAGACAGTGTTACAGAGGGGAGCAGGGAGATGGAGCAGTGGAGGCTCATTTCATTCAATTTGACAGCAGTATCTTGCAGACCTCCTATTTAGGCCTCTTGCCATTGGTTCATGGAAATCATAGTGCTTTTGACAAGGAAGGAGAGCAGAGTTACTATAGGTCTTCCTTGTAATAAGCTTGAGAAGCCTTCTTTAGTTTCTCCCTCTTGGCACATTGAATTGATGACAAATGTAAGAACATCAGGAGATGTTCTCATCAACATCTGGAATATAGTTATTTAGGATTAAAGATTTAGAACAAGAAGGGACCCTAAAAGACCTTAAGTCCAACTCTCTCATTTCATGCATGAGGAAACTGAAGCCTAGAGTGGTCATAGCAACACCATAGCAAGTGGAAGAGCCAGCATTGGAGCCCTGGTCTTCTTACTTTTAGGGTAGCTAGGTGGTGCAGTGGATAGAGCACTGGGCCTAGGAAGACCTGAGTTCAAATCTGACCTCAGATACTTATTAGCTGTGTGACCTTAGGCATGTCACTTAGCACCTTTTGCCTCAGTTTCCTCATCTGGAAAATGACCTGGAGAACAAAACCATTCCAGTATCTTTGCCGAGAAAACTCCAAATGGGGTCACAAAGAGTTGGACATGAGTAAACAACTTGTTACTTCAGTGTCTATGCAATTTCCACTATACACTTTGCAGGAGTGTGGTAAGGAACACTTAACCGCCAACATCTAAAAATATTAATACCAGCTAACATTTATATGGAATTTACCGTGTGCCAGGAATTTGTGCTGAGTGCTTTACAATTATTATCTCATTTGATTATCACAATAACCTTGGGAGATAGGTACCATTATTATCCCCATTTTGCAAATGAGGAAACTGAGGCAAACAGATTAAGTGATTTGCCCAGAGTCATACAGCTAGTCAGCGTCCGAGGCTTCATTCGAACTCAGATCTTGATTGATACCAGGCTCAGCCTCTCTATCTGCTGTGTGCCACTTACCTGTCCATACAAGACTTATTTTGTCAGGTAAGAGTTTGTGAAGGTCCTTGGAGGAACTATAGGATATCAAAATAAGTCCATTGTACAAGCCTCAAATTGACCTGAGCTGGGTCACTCCCCCAATCCAGATCCCCAGATGTCATCCCATCCTCAATCCGCAGCTCAGATTTTCCTTTCTGCAGTGAATTTGGAAAGCAGTTTATGTTGCCAAGAAGATCAGGAGAAAAAAATTGCTTGATTTCTAGGGGGCAAAGAAACTACTTTTTCTTTCTTTTAAAAAAGCCTAATATTCTTAGGAATGAATTTGGGTTGTAGAGGGACAGTTTTGTGAGGTCTGCTGCATGATTTTTTGCTTTTGCTTCCAGTTCTATTTTCAAAGGGATTTATTAAACATCCACCTTTGGAACATTGCTTTGAAAAGTGATATCTCTTAGCCAAAACATTCTGCACTCCATTGTCATTGATGGAGAATGACTTCTTTTCCAAGAGCTGATTCCTTTGTTAGGCATGGCTATCAATTTTGGTGCCTGGAGACAAATAGTGCAAAACATTCTCCAAATCAACTGTTTTGTCTGTTTGTTTGAATACATATTTAGGGGAGGGAAATAAGAGACCTTGGGACACAAGTGCCAATGGACAAAGAAAGGAAATCAGGCAAGGCCAAGTCAGAGCTCATCTGAGGTACAACTAAGAGACAGTATGAGGACCACATGGTAGTTTTCAGTTTTAACTGTCTTACTAAGTAGAGGCTAAACTCAGTTGTTTCTAGATGCTGAAGAAGTATATATGCTATAGGCTTCCTCTAATTTTTGGTGGCCTGGGCAAAAGTCCCAATTGTCCTGTCCTAGTTACGGCTCTGAGGTAAATGTTTTTGTCTCTCTGTGTATATTCCTCACCCATACTTACCTTCTCTAGAGTATCATTCAATATCACCATACTTTGCATTTTAGCAACATTGGCAAGAGCACTGTGAAGACAAAAAAGAAATTTCGTGTGAGATTTTGGCCTCCTTCCTTCCCCCTCTAAAACATTCACGTATGGTATGTGGACTGCATTTTCTACTTTGGCCATGCCTGACACAACTTTCTGCTTTCCAACCTAGCCGGTGCAGTGAAGAGAGAGCATTGGCCCTGGAGTCAGAAGGACTTGAGTTCAAATTCTGACTCAGATATTCACTAGTTGCTTGACTCTAGCCAAATCACTTAACCTCTGTCTGCCTCAGTTTCCTCAACTGTAAAATGGGGATGATAGTACCACCTACCTTGTGATATTGTAAGGATCAAATGAGATATTTGTAAAGTGCTTAGCACAGTGCCTGGCACATAGTAGGTGCTGTATAGATATTCATTTCCTTCCTTCTTTCCATGGCTACAAGGCTCTAGATCTTGGCGGCCAGGTAGCTGGCCAAGCTTTGTAGGCAGAATTTTGGGCCATAGGGCAGTTTGTCATATTACATCCAAGTGTGAGCTGACGGTACAATTTCCTGAGGGAGACCATGCATTTGACATCTGAAGGGCTCATATTTGTTTGCCCAGTCACTAGGATTAAAGACAATGATTTATTGCATTCAGTTATTTATTTACTCTGAAGCACTCTCCATTTTTTTTAAAAGGCAATTTTCCTAGAAAATGTAATGAGAGTTGTTCACCCACGAAAATGCTGCGTTGGAGTGATTAAAGACATTCATTCCAGAAGTGAAGGTAAGCTACTGACATGCTGCTCAGGTTTCCCGACCAATTCCAGCTTGTTAATAATCATCGTTCGTGTAGTTTAGCTGGTAAGGTATATTTCAGTTACCATTTTCTTTCTCATTTCAATATTTCTGTAGCATAAGACAGTATTAATATTGTGCCTCCATCTTCTCGAGGCCCATAGAAAGGAATGATCTGGACCCTGAGAGCAGAGGAATATTCAGACAGCATGGGGTTTCCAAGATACTGAGATTTCTGGGCCTATACAGGAGCCTGTTGGAGTCAGCTGCAACTGAGCTGATGGTTACATTTCCAATGTGAGCATTCATATTTTATAAACTGGCAAGCACTACAAATGGGAGCTTGATTTATTCTCTTATTGATTGTCTAGATTTAAGAAAGTGATGGAGAAAATGTTAATAAGGCATATTAGATTTAAAGGTGTGTCCTGTCTACACTTTATATACATTTTTTTTTGCAGAGAGCAGGTCATCAAATATTTCCTTGCACAGACCCAAGGTTTGTTTTACAAGAAGACAATAATAATAATTAGAATTTTTAGTGATTTAAGGTTTGCAAAGCACTTTACACACGATTATCTCATTTGGCCCTCACAACAGTCCCGAAAAGTAGGTTCTCTTATTATTCCCATTTTACAGATAAGGAAACTGAGATACTAAGGGGTTAAGCAACTTATCCAGAGTCACATAGCTAGTAAGTTTCTGAGGCTAAATTCAAACTCAGGCCTTCCTGACTCCAGTTCTAGCACTCTATGTACTGTGCCACCTAGCTGCCTAGAAGCAACCTGGTATCATAGAGAAAAAAAATTGTATACATATATGTACACACACACACATATATACACAGACATATACATATACACACATACATATTCCAAAATTTAGAAAAAGGAAAACATACTCTTAAAAAATTATATATTTTAAGCATTTAAAATGTATATCTTAAGACTGAAATATGTAAAAATAAGCTAATACAATATTATATTTACAAATATATTTCAAAATTGTAAAAAGAAAATCTGGATTCAGAAAATGAAACAATGAAACTGGCTATAGAACAGATAAACTATAGTAAATATAAAACTAAAAAAAAGAATTTGAGGAAAGACAAGTATTAAGTTTTAAAAATCTTGGTGAAATAACGTATTTTCCCAAATAACATGAGAATAGTAGTTTCACATATTAGCTATAACCACACAGCAAAAGAATGACCAAATAAAGAAAAAGGCTACAATTATGAGTTTATAATGGGCAATTTCTAGTTGTCACGTTGTTCAGTCGTGTCTGACTCTTCGTGACCCCATTTGGAGTTTTCTTGGCAGAGATACTGGAGTGGTTTGCCATTTCCTTCTCCACTTCATTTTCCAGATGAGGAAACTGAGGCAAACAGGGTTAAGTGACTTGCCCCAGGTCACACAGCTAGTAAGGGTCTGAGGCTGGATTTGAACTCAAAAAGATGAGTCCTCCTAAATCCAGGCCTGGCACTCTGTGCACCTAGCTGCCCTGATACAGTGTGATATAGTAGAAACAACATTGGCTCTGGAGTGAGAAGATCTGGGCTCAGATCCGACTTCTGTTGTTTATTGCATATGCGACCTTGGGCAAGTCACTTAATCTCTCTAGGCCTCAGTTTCCTTCTCTGTAAAAATAAGGGGAGGAGGGGCAGACTGAATTAACTCTAAGGTCTTTTCCAAATCTAAATCTGTGATCCAATTTACTAATCAGCAATCGGGGTGTGTGTGTGTGAACATATAAAATGATTATTTAGGTATCTGTAAGTACTGTTTATATTCTCTACATAGATTTCAAAGAGAGAAGCATTTCCTTCTTTTGGATTAGTTAAAATCTCTTCAATTGTTAAGCAGCCTCAGCCCTTGGGTAAGGACCAAAATCCGGGGGAATCAAAGCTTCTAGCCATTCTGAAGGAGGTGCCAGGAGATAAGCTTGAGGACAAATAAGGGAGGTGCCAGAAACGGAGCCAGGATCAACAAGAGATTCAATAAAGAAAAATAAGGAAATGTTTGTGCTGCAGTTGGGTCACCGGAATGGAGGGATACCCAGGCAGTGTTCCAGCAGGACTAGACAACAGCAATGAGTTTGCACTGCTGGGTGTCAAGGGGGCTTCAGATTTCATCCATACCTTTTGGTCTCTTTGACTCAGTTGCCTGGGATTTATTAATTTTTTTAAAAATTAATTTATTCTTTTCTTACATTCCCAAAGTATCCCAGATACCCCTCCCCGTCTTCATCCCCAAGAGCCATCCCATATGGCAAATGGGGGTTGGGCTTTTTTTTTAAGAGAGGAAAAAAAAAGTCAGCACAACTGATTGATGCATTGAGAAAGTCCAAAAACATGGGCATGTGTAACAACCGTGGATCTCTCACAAACAGAAAGGGTAGGTTGGGGGGTGTCTTCTCATATCTCCTCATTCATATCCCACTTGTTATTTTTTAAAATTTTTAAAATTGTTTCCCAATTGTATGTAAAAACAATTTTTAACGTTCATTTTTTAAAAATTTAAGTTCCAAATTCTCTCCCTTTCTTCTTCCTCTCCTCTTCGATAAGTAATTTGATATAGATTATACATTTGCAATTAAGTAAAACACATTTCCATATTATTCGTGTTGTTAAAAAAAAACAACAAAAGCAACCACAGACCAACAAAAAAAAAAACCTCACAAAAAAATAAAGTGAAAAATAGTATGCTTCAATCTGCATTTGGACTCCATAAATTCTTCCTATGAAGGTGGTTAGAATTTTTTCATCATGAGTCCTTTGGAATCATACAGGATCATCGTAGTGCTGAGAAGAGCTAAATCATTCACAGTTGATCATCGTACAATATTACTGTATGCAGTGTTCTCCTGGTTCTTCTCACTTCACTTTGCATCAGTTCACATAAATCTTTTCAGCTCTTTCTGAAAGCATCCTGCTTGTCATTTCTTATAGCACAGGAGTAGTCCATCACAATCACACATAATAACTTTTCTAGCCATTTCCCAATTGATGGGAATTGATCCCCTCAGTTTCCAATTCTTTGTTACCACAAAAAGAGCTACTGTAAATATTTTTGTACATAAATGTCCTTTCTCTTCCACTCCCCCCTTTTTAAAAAAATCTCTTTGGGATACAGACCTAGTAGTGGCATTGCTGCATCAAAGGGTATGCATGGTTTTATAGCCCTTTGGGCATAGCTCTAAATTGCTCTCCAGAATGGTTGGATCAGCTCACAACTCCACCAACAGTGTACTGGTGTCCCAATTTTCCCACATCCTCTCTAACACATTTTCCTTTTCTTTATATTAGTCAATCTGATAGGTGTGAGGTGGTACCTCAGAGCTGTTTCAATTTGCATTACTCTAATCAATAGTGATTTAGAGTATTTTTTTTTTTTTTGCTTAGGCATTTGGGGTTAAGTGACTTGCCCAGGGTCACACAGCTAATAAGTGTTAAGTGTTTGGTCTGAGGCCGGATTTGAACTCAGGTCCTCCTGACTTCAGGGCCGGTGCTCTATCCACTGTTCCACCTAGCTGCCCCTAGAGTATTTTTTAATATGACTTTAGATAGCTTTGATATCTTTGCCTGAAAACTGCCTGTTCATATCCTTTGACCATTTATCAATTGGGGAATGATTTGCATTCTTATAAATTTGATGCAGTTCTCTATGTATTTGAGAAAAGAGGCCTTTATCCCCACTTGTTCTTTATAATTTTGTTATATATATATCTGTATAAAACTTTTTTGTGATATATATGTAACTTTTTGGTGTGTTGTTTCAATTTAAATTGTAGCCACTGTGCATAGCGTTTTCTTTGCTCTGCTTCCTTCATATAGATCTTTCCATGCTTCATTATATTCATCACATACATTATTTCTTAGTGTCTTAATTATTTTTCTCAAAAGGTCTCTCTTAAGAACTTTGGAAATGATTGTGTACCATGGGAGATGCTGGCACAGGACCACCCATTGTGGCATGGTCACATCAGAGAAGGTGCTGTGCTCTATGAATAAAGCAGAGTTGAAGTAGCTCAAAAGAAATGCAAGCTGAGCAAATTTAGAGAATCCACCCCAAATGTTCACACAGACTATCTGTGCCTGACCTGTGGTAGAACATTCCGAGCTTGTATTGGTCTGATCAGTCACAGTCGGACACTCTGCAACTTGGCTCTAACATAGTGAGGTCATTTTGGTCTTCTTTAAGAATGAAGGACAACAACCCATTTCTTATAACACAGTAATTTTGTGTTGCATTCATGTACCACAATTTGTTTAGCCATTCCCCAGTTGATGGACATCTACTTTGTTTCCAACTCCTAGCTATCACAAAAGTGCTGCTATAAATATTTCAGAAGATATGGGGACTATTTTCTTATCAAGGACTTCCTTGGGATATAAGCCCAGTAAGGGGGTCTCTGGTTCAAAAGGTTTGGACATTTTAATCAGTTTATTGGCTTAATTCCAAACTGCTTTCCAAAATGGTTGTATCATTTCACAGTAATATATTAGTGTGCCTGTCTTCCCAAATCCCTTCCAACATTGACTGTTGTCAGTTTTTTCATTTTTGCTCATTTGCAGGGTGTGAGGTGAAATGTTGCTTTAATTTGCATTTCTCTTATTATTAGTAATTTGCAGCATTTTTTTTATGTGGTTGTGGATACTTTGTAGTTCTTTTGAATTGCCTGCATTTAGGAGGATGGAAAAGGTGAGTTGCAGAATCTTGGAGTGGTGGCCCATTTGAAGGATCAGTAGGCTGGGTTAGCCTTGTAGGGGTCCCAGTACACTGAATGTAGCACATGGAGGAAAAATTTTTGCCCAGCTCACATTCCTTTACCAGGCCTGCTTCTGGTTTTGCTGACTTTTATTTTGACAGTGAATTGTTGATTCTGTTTACCACCTGATAATCACTTTGGTTCTCAGGATGGTAAGAGATGGCTAAAATCAGAGGACCTCTATCAACATATCAATTTCTCCATGCAAACAGTCAAACTCCTAACTATTTTTACCTCCAGCATTTGTAGTCGGTATCTGCTGAGTTCCGTCACTCCCTGTACTCTTAGCCATTTTCCTCTATAACACATACTCTCCCTCTGCCTGCCCATTTCATCACGACCTCCAGAAACCTCATTCCCATTTGTCTATCTCATGTTTATGGAACTTTCACCCAGTCTAGCTCCCTGTCCCATAGTTATCTATTGACTTCCAGTCTCTTTCTTTTCTCAAAGAACTCAGACCCTAGGAACTAGTTTTCCTTCCCATTTCAACTCTTGCTTTCATAAGTGAGGATTTTAATATGCACACTGATTTGCTCTCAAGCATTTTAGCCAACCTCCTCAACTTCTATGAGTCCACCTTCATTCATCTACACCCAAGGATGACTATATGCTTGATCTGATAAGTATCTATAACTGCTCTGCCTCCATGGCTGAGAACTCTGTAATTCCTCTCTGACCACCATCTCCTAGCTCTTATTCTCTCCATCTGCCTCACTCTCCTTAAACCTGTTCTCTGTGTTCATCTTGAACTGAAGCTCTTCTATGCCATTGCCCCTATTCTGGCCTTATGTTCCTCCTTTCCAAATCTTGACCCATGTTTGACCAATTCAGTCACACATTATCAGCTAACCTTGAAATTCTCATTGGCTTTCTATTGTTAGTGACATGGTGCCAAAGCCCGACCTTACTTCACTCTCACGATCTACTTTTTGTACTCCTATGTATGTACTGTTGAATACTGTTGGAGAAAATAATGAAATCATGCTGAGTTTACTACAAATGTATCTAATTTCTTTTTTTAAAAATAAATTTATTTTAAAACATTTTATTTATTTTAAATTTAAATGCAAAACAAAAAAAGAAAAAAAGAACATTTCCACATACACAGCACAACATGAGAGGATTCAATACAAAACAATAAATTTCCATTTCACAAAAACCTGTGTAATAAATCCTACATGTTGTTTCAAAGCAACCCAGCTTTTCTGTGCTTCCTTCTAGATTTTCTTTTGTTCTCTGCTGTGTACTTTTTGTTTTATTTTATTCCCCCCCCATCAATCAATTGTAGCCTTAAGAAGGCTACAATTAAACACAAATATATATGTATATACATATACACACACAGACATATATATGTATATACATATCCATAAACATACACATACATATACACACATATACATATATTTTAAACCATACTATGCATATTTCTATTTGTCAGTTCTTTCTCTGGAGGTGGATAGCATCTTTCTTCATAGATTCCTTTGTAGTTTATTTGAATATTTATAATACTCAGAATAGCTTAGTCATTCACAGTTATTCTTTGAATTATATTGCTGTTACAGTATACAACATTCTCTTGGTTCTGCTCATTTCACTCTTCATTATTTCATGCAAGTCTTTCCTTGTTTTTCTAAATCAATCAGCTCGTCATTTTATCATATCTACTCTCAACTGGGCCATTTTGCTTTGTGGCTGGCTTTAACTATTCCAAACCTCTGTCCTCAGACTTCTCATATCATCTTCCCTTCTCCCTCTCAGCAAAGACCTCCTAGTTTATCCCTACTCTACATCTCACACCCCTTGTTTAACCACTATTCTCTCCTCCTTTGTTCTAGTCTCTGATAAAGAAATGGTCTTTCTTTTGGCCAAAGCCAACCCTGCCATTTATATTCTTCACCCTATCCTCTGCTATTTCTTCCAGCAGCTTGCCCCAGTCCTTTCTCTTGTTTTCTATTTCTCCATATCCAAGTCTCCTTCCATGATGGGTACACATACACCCAGATCTCTCTCATTATTTAAAAAAACCCCAAAAACCCAGATCTTCAAATGAGCCTGGCTTCCCCTCAAACAATTGCCTGATTATTATTTTCCCTTTTCACAACCAAACTTCTAGAAAGTGTGGTCTACATTTATTTCTTCCACTTCCTTACCTCCCACTCATTTTTCAAACCTTGCAATGTGTATCCCAACCCTCTTAATTGACTCATACTGATCAACCTAAGGATACTAAAGATCTCTTACTTGATAAATTCAATTATCTTTTCTCAGACTTAATTTAACTTGACCTCTCTATAGTTTTTGATCCTGTCAACCACCCCTTTCTCTTGGATACCCCTTTCCTTTTTGTCCACTTTTGTCTTACATGACTTTTTTTCTCTTGATTTTTCTGCTACTTGTGTGACCTTTTATTTTCAGTCTCCTTTGCTGGATCCTCATCTTCCTGAGCACTAAGTGTGGGTGTCTTCCAAGGCTCTGCCTGGAACCTTTTCTTCTCTCTCTACATTCTCTCCATGTGCTATCTCACTAGATCCCAGCAGTTCAAAGATCATTTCTCTGTAGATAACTGCTAGATCTAGATATCTAATCCTAATCATGCCCTTTAATTGCAGTTCCACATTATGAACCTTTTGCTGGATGTTGCTACCTAGATGTCTTATCTTAAACTCAACACTTCCAAAATGTTTTCCTTGAAAATGCCTTACTCCTTCCTTCAAACTTTTGTATTTCTTGTGAGGACATTATCATCCATTCCTTCCTATCTCTTAACTCCCAAATCCAATCAGTTGCCAAATCTTGTCAATTCTATATTCATGATCCCTGCCATATCCATCCCTTCTCTGTACTCACTCAGCCTCTACTCTAGTTCAGGCTTCCATTACCTCTCATCTAGATTAGTAGGATAAGTCTCCAAGTCCTTCCAACCTTCTTACAGTAGCCAGATAGCACAGGGGATAGAGCTGTGGACCTGCAGTCAGGAATACTGCCTCAGGTCCCAGACTGCTGGAACTTTCTAACCTTGGTCATTCCTCAATTTCCATTGGGAGCAACTTCAAAGCCTAATATGTCCCACTCAGCCTTAACCCGTGGCAAGCTTTTGAAGAATAGTAAGCACTTCACCCTAGGATTAGTAGCTTCAGCTTGTAAACCACAGTTTGAAACCTGTTCTTGTGTACTTCCTTGGCAGTCCAGCACTGATTGACAGTGAGTGACTCAGAAGTAGCTTCGAGCATTAGTGTGTAGCCTGGTGTTACCATGGAGATCCTGCCTAGGATCCATCAGCCAGTACCACGTTAGAATGGACTCCTATAACCATCTTACATATAGTAAATACATTATGTAAGGTGAGTACCTTACATAAGGTGAGTATAGAGGAAAGAACACTGGCTGTAAAATCAGAGGGCCTTCACTGAAATCCTACTTCTTTTTCTAATTACTATTTGGGCAAGCCATTCGAATTCTGTATTTTAGCTTTCTCAGCTCTCAAATGAGGCTGTTAAACTTAGCTGATCTCAAAAGGTCTTTTTTATGTTTAGATCCTCTAAGATATGGACTTTTAATTCTCAGATACCAGGCCTGGACAAAAGAACAGCTTATCATAATTAACTTTATTGTACCAGTGATTTCAACTGAAACAGGTTTTAATTTAATTAATGTTTCCCCTATATCATTGTTATTTTTCTTTTATTATCTCTTATTAAATAGCTATTGCTAATGAGGCAAACAGGTACTTTATTTTAAGAATGTGGAAAACAATCTTTAGCATATTTTCTCCTCTTCAAGATAAAACAGAACAGAGGTTGGGAGGCAAACAATAATTTTAGAAGGAGTAGGTTTAAATATTCTTTTATCCAAAGAAAACAAGAAAGACCATACCCAATGTTCTATTCCATACCATATTATGTCTCTGACAGTGGTAAACCTCCATGAATTTGACCTAAAAAGGCTTAAGGATGGACCCTAAGTACCCTTGACTTTCTTTTAATGCCCTGTTACAAACCTATCATCCATAAATTTAATCAAACCTTTCTTGAATACTTTCTATCGTGATGTGTTCCTGGAGTAACAAGGTCTATGTGTTTCATTATCTGCTGAATACACTATTCCTCCCCTCTAACCCTCTTTTCTTAAATGGCATTTAGAATTATTCTGGATGTTTGTGTACAGAACTAACAACTTCCCTCTGCTTAGCTCCGGGCATAGCTACCGTGTCAAGGATGTGGCAGAATCAGCAAGGGGAAAACAAATTCAGTGCCTTCCGGGTATGCCAAATATAGTGACCATTAGTTTCTAAATAACTGAGTGGTGAATTTAAAACCAAAAACGTATTCATTTTAAATGTGGGACTCTTGTTCCCCAAAGCATCTTATAAAAGCAGGTCAAGCTTAGGACAATATTTTAAGAGGTGATCTGAAAATAGTATGGAGGGAATTGCATAAGCTTTGGATGCAGGCAGCGGAGAAGAGGTGAACTGGGAGTTGGAGGCTTCAATCCCAGCTCGGGCTCCCTTAGATATTTGAGCAAGTTACTCACTCTCTCTGGGGCTTTGCAAAATGGTGGCATGACTACCTGCACCTAGCTCACAGGGCTGTTGAGAACACCCCAAGTGCTCTAGACATTGAAGCAACATTGAATGTCAGCATTTAAAGAGCCCGATAGCAAAGCCATGGAAGGCAGCCACCACTTGAAGGTGACCTCAACTTTAAATCTCATTTTCATTTTCTAGTTCCCTGACAGCCCCAGCACTGGGCCTGGAGTCAGGAAGACCTGAATTCAAATCCAGCCTCGGAAACTTACTAGCTGTGTGTCCTTGGGTAAAACACTTAACCTTAGTTTCCTCAACTGTAAAATGGGCACAAATAGTAGCACCCACCTCACTGGAGTTGTTGTGAGAATCAAATGAGATGATATTTACAAAGCAATTAGCACTGTACCTGGAACATATTAGGTGCTTAATAAATGCTTGCTCCCTTTCCCTTCTCCCCCAAGTCCTGCTGACATCACAGATCAAGGGTTTCCTAGATTCTGTACCAGGTCGTATATCTGCCTAGTTTCTTACTAGCCAGTTCTCTTCTCCTTTTTCTTGGGAGGCTGTTTCCCTGCCTGATCCAGTAAAAAGAAGGAGAGGCCTATTTAGGCCAGGAAGTAGAATGCCTGATGGCCTTCTTTACAATCTAGAGCTGATGGCAGTGTAGGGGGAAGTTATCATCCTGACAAACAATCCTTACCTTGTCTTCTCTAGTCCTCCTTTTTTGGCATTTCTCTCCACAACCACATTTTCTTGTTTTTTGGAAACTCGCATTCCTCCTGCTTTGACTGCAAAGAAAAAGAGCAGAGATGTGAGAGCTTCCCAGCAGAGCTGTGAGGAGGTTTGCTTTCTTATTGACAGCCTTGAATTTTAAACATTGCAGCTTTAGAGCAATAGATAGCCTGAAGCTTAAGAATTATAGATAAAATTTTTTTAAAGATCACTTAATTATAGCCCTACTTAAAGTAGTGAAGTAAGAGTTGTGTTAAAACAGCATAAACAAAACCTTTCATTTAAAAAAAAAGTCTCTGTAGCAGACTTGTTTATCTTCTCCCTGTAATGTGGTTAGAAGAACAAAAAAAAAAACCCAAAAAACCAAACCTCAGGGTTTTGCTGCAAGGCAGCACAGCACAATGGAAACAACCCTCACCAAGGAATCAGAGTTCATATCCTACTTATTACCTTTGTGATTTTAGGCAAGTCCCTTAACTTTCCTGGGCTTCAGTTCTCCGCTCTGTAAAGTGAGCGGATTGGACAAGCTGGCATCTGAGTCTCTTCTAACTTCTAAATTAATGGCCCTATATTTGGGAAGTAGAATCCTAATTAATCATAAGGCAGCTAGGTAGCTCAGTGAAGCAAGGAGTCAGGATGGTGTGAGTTCAAATTGTGCCTCAGATACTTACTAGCTATATGACCCTGGGTAAGTCACTTAACCTCTATCTGCCTCAGTTTCTTCAACTATGAAGTGGGGATAATAATAGCATCTACCTCCCGGGGTTGTTGTAAGGATCAAATGAGATAAAACCTGTGTAGCACAAGACCTTGTATATCTAGGCAGATATACAAGACCCTGAGCCCAAGACTTATAGGAGTAGTAATGGCCCTCAGACCAGCCACCTGGCTTCCAAACTTACCCATCATGGAAAATGGACCTGCTATCCTCCATGTGCTGAGGGGTGGAGTGGGAGGGGTGGGTCTGCTTTCCTCTTGCTTGATCTTTTTCAATAGCAAGGCTTTGGTAATTCCAATCCCTAGACACAGTAGGCTCAAAGAATTGCTTGTTTCTTTCCTTCCTTTAGAAGACCACAGTTACTTCTCCCTTCTATGATGACTGCTGGGGTGAGATTGGAAGAGGGGTGGGGAGTCTGGGTAGGTAAGTGGTAACAAACTCAAATAGAAATGATCCCTGTGGGTCACATATTGACTTAGAAAGCTACAAATTTACATTATCTATGTTTTATTGTATTTTTATTTATTTTGTTACACATTTCCCAATTACATTTTAATCTGGTTCAGCCCAGATTGAGTGTTGTTGTTACTGCTTGCAACAGGTAGGCTGTAAATTTCACACCTATGATCTAGACCAATCCCATTTTACAGATGAACAGCAAATGAAGGAATGAGGCTTAGAGAGATTAAATGACTTTGGCAAGGTTAGACAGATAGTAAGCAATAGAGGCAAAATTCATTCACTCAGATTCATATAGATTCACTCAGGCCTTCTACTTGAGAAAAAAAATTATCATCTAACCATGTTTTTGCATAGACTGATTGGGAATTGTAATGCGATGTTCCCATTTTTTAGTTGGCATCTTTTTCAGCCAAAGTTTCTGAAGGCCAAATAACGTGGGATGTACCTAAAGTCATGATAACATGGGTTTCATTCAGCATAAGTGCCTGCAAACATAAGGACCACCCCTCAAGTTATGATGCAGACCCAAAAAAACTCAAATATAAATGTTCTAAGTTAATTACATAGCATTAATGATCATGCCATTCACAAAACCAATTAACACTAATTAGGCTACAGATGACCTAACAACAACAATTCAAGAGTTGAACAATGTCAGTTGAAATCAAGTTTTGAGAAAGAATAACCTATTTCAATGAACATGTCAAAACAAATTCTTTTTTTCCCTTTATGCCCAGGAAATCTATGAATTCAAAAGCAGTCAGATGAAAAAAAACAACAACCCTGAATGTATGTAAATTTGTTTGAACTCATTTATTCTTTTTGTGGATATGTAATATTTGCAATTTTCTATAACTATTTAAAAGAGAGCAAAAAAATGAAGAAAACCTATCCTATTCCTGAAAGCACTTCTGAAAAGGCCAAAGAATACTTCATTCAATGCCTACATAATTTATGTTGGAATTCTGCTAGGTTCACTCAGACAAGAAAAAAAACGGGGGGGGGGGGCTTTTCTGATGGTACCTTGTCTACTTTGGATTCCAATAAGATGTTTATACAAAAGGAAAACTGAAAGGACAACATTAAAAGTCAAGTATGAGTAAAATTATATCTTCTGATGTAGTCTTCAAATCTAGAATGAAAATTTTTCTTAAAAGAGTTCAGAAATACATAGGGCAGGCAAGCCAGCCTAGCTGAAGCAGCAAGGCACTTTGAGGGAAAGACAAGAGGTGGCATGCACCAGGTGAGTCCAATCATTGCTACCACCTTGATCACCACCTCCTTTCATATCCTCATGGAAACAACCCAAGACCCTGAGCCCAAGACTTATAGGAGTAGTAATGGCTCTCAGACTAGCCACCTGGCTTCCAAACTTACCCATCATGGAAAATGGACCTGCTATCCTCCATCTGCTGAGGGGTGGAGTGGGAGGGGTGGGTCTGCTTTCCTCTTGCTTGATCTTTTTCAAAAGCAAGGCTTTGGTAATTCCAATCCCTAGCTCTTTCCTGGCTCTCAGATGCTCCACTCAACTCCTGGAGGTGCTCAGGGGAACCCTATTCCCTAACTGTTCTTTTTATGGGTATCAGGACTTATTTCTTCAGTTTAGTGGTGTGGCCTGTGTGCATTTATGCAATTAGATTCTTGACTGTGCCACAAACCAGTAAGAAAATTTTTCCTTTTCCCCTTGCTGCTTTGTTTCAATGGAATATATTTATAAGCATGGGGTAAGAGTTGACCACACAAGTGAGAGAAATGAATATTTCTCTCTTGTATTTAATAACTATTGAATTAGGATCAAGATTTTTCCCCTTTTCTACTTCCTCATCTTGAAATCAACCAGTGTGGGAAATCTTGGGCAAAGACTGACCCTGCCAGGAAGGCTATGATCTAATCAAAGATTGTAAAGAAATTCTAAGTTTAGGTGAATGGGTGGATTCCTATTCATTGTGTTTTACTCTGACAGGCCTGGGAAAATGTGGATTCTCCCTTTTTTCAAAGGGGTGAAGTGAATATTGATAAGTCTCTTTGATCAAGACTGAGTGCTCAGTGTCACCTACCTCAAGACCCTCACTGGAATAAGCCTACCTCTCATTATAATATTCATCTTCTCATTACTTGCTAACCAATCAGAATTGATTTCCCCCTCAGGTGCACCCCCTTCAATGTTGAAAGTTTGACAGGCTTGCTCTTTTTGTTCACCGAGAAAAAAAATGAGCCTATTTTGTTGACTGCTTTCTAGACACAGTTAATAAAATTGATTATAATTTATCCAGAAACTCTGTCTCTCAGAAATTTTCAATCATCACACACGTATAATTTAGCTGTAGACAGTCATTTATTCAAACATAGAAGCAAAAAGAATAAAATCTAATGTATTAAAACAACCACTGCATGGGCTGAGTACCTAAGGCTTTTCCCAGAGATAACAACCCCAAACCAGTCTCTATCGATAAGATGACAGAGAAGGCAATCTGCTGAAGGAGAAGCATGGAATAGGATCATAATTAATCCTATTTTATGGATCAGAAAACTGGGGTTCAGTGAAGTTAAAGAAGCTTATTCAAGGTCATGAAGTTAATGTGTCATGGCTAGGATTCAACTCAAGGTCCACCATTCTTTCCACGATGCCATGGTAACTTTCCAGAAGAGCCCGTAAATATCCTCTATAATTTCAGAAGTAAGAACTAGCACCAGTGGATAGAAGTGTTACAGATGTAAATTTTAACTCAATATTTAGAAGAATTTTCTAAGAATTGAAGCTTTTAAAAAATGATAGGGGATGATATGTATGTAGTAAATTCCTTGCAGGGATG
The DNA here is from genome assembly GCF_900497805.2 of Vombatus ursinus. Taxonomy (NCBI): domain Eukaryota; kingdom Metazoa; phylum Chordata; class Mammalia; order Diprotodontia; family Vombatidae; genus Vombatus; species Vombatus ursinus. The sequence continues at coordinate 60,025,658 of NW_020954557.1, forward strand.
TTGTGAGGCTCAAATGAGATAATGGATGTAAAGTACTTTGCCAACCTTAAAGTACAATAAAAATGTTAGCTATTATTATAATTAGCTTCTAGTCACCAGGCCTTCAGTCTGGAGATAACTTCATTTTCTGAGCCTTCTATTGCACTTCTGCTGAGCTTAAGCAATATTTATAGAGCATTGCAGGGTTGTATGCTGGTAAATGTTTAACAAGAAGAGGGGGCATTCCTATTGTTAAATTTAATCTGCATTGTTACACTTTCTGAAGCCCTAGCAATCATCAAAACAATGAATCAAGCCTAGATTTAAAGCAATTGCTGATTTCTGAGATGATGTTGTTGGGGCATTTCAGTTGTGTCCAACTCTTCATGACTCCATTTGAGGTTTTCTTGGCAAAGATACTGGAATGGTTTGCCATTTCCTCTAAATGAGGAAACTGAGGTAAACAGGGTTAAGTGACTTGCACACGGTCACAAGGAAGACAACTCTTCCTCTATTCCAAGCCCAGTGCTCTGTCCACTGTGCCATCTAGCTACCGAAAGTGTAAACACTAAAATGTAATCACACTGAAAATTTAATAATGGTCTCTTGTAAGCTGGTTAGAGCTGGCACCAGCACACTCCTGGTCCCCTGCCAATTTAAGTACATATTCTCTGACAGAAAAGTTGTAGACAATGGAAAGTTGGGCTAAATGATGTCTAATGTTCCTTCCTTCGCTAATGTCCTATTGTTCTAGTAAAGAGTATCCCCTCCTCTCTCATTTCTCATTCCCTCACACCCTTTCTCTTCTTAAGAACTTTGGACAGAGGATGAGTACTATTGTTCCCCAAACAGTAAAAAGCAATTGAGGGGAAAATATTTCTATTAAATCTTTATGAGAATGGTCTATATACACATAGGCTATCTTTGAAGATAACATGAGAAGGGAATAGGCAAGTAGTTATAGGCAGTTTTCTACAACAGGCCACCAAGTTTTTAAGGCAAACTAACTAACTGAAGGATCAAGAACACAAGATCCTGTTGTGTTTGTTGTTTGTGGACTTGAAGAAAACATTTGTTTCAACAGAATAAACAGCAGCATTGAAAACTCTCTCCGGATAATGTATCTCTCATACATATATTAAAATCACACAAGACTCCATGGTCTAATAAATGCTTGTTGAATTGAATTGAATTGATATATATCACTATAGAGAAACCTTGTTTAATGATCTGTTAACATGTTAAGTGTCATGTGGCAAATAAATTTTCCCCAGTGTTAGGGGAATTTATTTATTAATTTGTTATTTATTTCCTAAAAATGTTAAATAAAGTGTTATTTCCTAAGGTTCTTTAAATGTTCTTATTTGTAGGTAATATCAAAATAGTTGCACAAGCCCTGGAATACTGTAAAGATTCCTGAGTGAAATCTATGGTATTTTATATAGATTTTATCTAACTATCCATACTGAAAAAACAGAGTGGATGAAGAACAAATATTACTTAGATCATGTGTAGTTTAAAGGAAAGCTTGCCCAATTAGTCCATATATATGAGTATCTTGGACAGTGCTGCACATAAATAATGAGCTGCGCTCCAAGTTAAGTAGAAAGAGGAGGAGACCAATCAAGATTTTTTTCAAGAAAGCATGGGAAACTGCCCTGCTTTCACTGATCCTAAATTGTCTACTGCTTGGGGGAAAACACCAACTCTCTCTTTAGCATCAATGTTCTTCCAATGATCTGTTTGCCTGGGAATTAATGAACACCATCATCACAGAACAATTAAAATTACAAACAACTCAAAGCACAATGGAAAAATGCAAGGTTGGTGTAAGCAAATAGGACGTCACCAGTGACAACTTGTGTGCAGAAAGCAGAGTAAGATATGATGAGAGTTACAAAACTGGATAAGCTACCATATATAAAGCCCTTTATAAACCTTAAAGGACTATATAAATATCATCTATTGTTTTATTAGTATGAAGAGGTTGGTTGCTCAAATGAATAGAATGAGAGACAACAGATGGAGATTCTGACTGGTGAGTTAGTATTCCTGAGCTACTAAAAGAATAAGAAGGTTCTAGCTCCTGGTGTAAATAGTCTGTGAGGGATTTATGGTAACATATAGACAAGAGTTGCAAAGGTCTGGAAGCATTGTGGTCTATATCAATGGAAGGAATGAATCAAAGCATCAAGCAAAACATAATTAAACAAATAAAAAAAGGATTCCAGTAATGGTAGGTGTATTCATTTTTACGATGAATGACGTGCAAGTACTTTCCAAAAATTCACCCAGATAAGTACTTTGGTCCAGTCCTAGAGCTCAGAATTCTTTCTGTCATAGGCTGTTCAGTAGCTAGAGCACTGGGCCTGGAGTTAAGAAGACCCTAGTTCAAATCCAACCTCAGATACTTACTGACTGTCTGACCCTAGGCAAGTCAATTAATCTCTGTTTGGCTCAGTTTTCTCATCTTGAGGGTAACAATAACACTTACCTCTCAGGTTGTTGTGAGGATCAGATGAAATAATATTTGTAAAGTGCTTAGCGCAGAGCCTGGCACATAGCAATTGCTTCATAAATTTGTGTTTCCCTTCTTCCCTTCCTTCATAGACATTCATAGTTTATGGTAGGCAAGCCTTAGATACAATAATAATCTCTTATGTTTTTATAATACCATTTCTTTTCTAAACCATATGCTTAACTACATAATTATATTTGTCCTAAAAATATCTCCTTAAAGCAGATGTTATATCTGTGTTACAGATGGATAGACTGAGGTACAGAGGTTATGGCCATGATACATATGGGTGAGTGATTTGGATAGAACTGAAGCCCCCTATCTGAGTTGTTAAGGTTCATTTACAAAGCTCTTCTAGAAAAACTAGTCACACTCTGCCAGCACCATTAAGAAAACCTCTGGGGATCTGATGAACATTCAATCAACGTATCTTGACAACATAGTTTAGGATTAGGTAAGATTTATTTTGAGCTGTTTACATTGCAGTTGGAACCCAGGTGTCCTAAGTCCCCATTCAATGCCCTGTGTTTTCTTCCTTTTCTAATGTCTGACTCCAATGACTCATTGTGATATCAAGGTAGACCTGAGATCTTGTGGGTCTGACGAAGCTGCTGAGGTTTGGGGTACAAACTGACTGATGGATGTCTGCATTTACTGCTTAAGGACTGGTGTAGCCAAACTTGGAGTGTCTAAACACCAAAAAGGCCACAGTGACTCAGAATGATTACTGCATTATAAGGAGAGAGTACTCACATTAACAAAATTATAGATCATTAAAATAAGGTTTTGATCCTTAGAGTAAGATTTTGGAAAAACAATACTCAACTTTCAAATAGTACTCATTTTACCCTTTTATTACGAACACTAATGCAATGATCTCACTTTTCCCAGAAAGCTGAAAGGGGAAATTGAGAAGAGGAAAGTTGTGCTTTTTCAATGATTACTTTGAAAACTTAAACTTCCCTATAGAAAATAAAGTTTTGCTATGTTATACACATCAGCCTTGCTTATTACCAGTACAACGGGTTCAGGTTTTGAATGAATATACTTTAATTACAAAACTATTTTTTTTTTTCTGGTGAGGCAATTGGGGTTAAGTGACTTGCTCAGGGTCACACAGCTAGTAAGAGTCAAGGCTTTGGTCTGAGACCAGATTTGATCTCAGGTCCTCCTGACTCCAGGGCCGGTGTTTTATCCACTGCGCCACCTAACTGCTCCATACAAAACTATTTTTGCGAGAGTTTATATCTTAGGAAAAATCCAAACTCAAAGTATGTATGGAATTCTTTAGGCTGAAATTTCTTTAGAGAATGTAAGACTAGAGTTGGAGAGGGCCTCAGAAATCAGCCAGTCCAACTCACTTCTTTTATGCATGAGAAAAGTGAAGCATAGAAAAATCACATGACTTGGCCAAGGTCACTTTGCTTGGTGTTTTCTGGTTGATAGCTATTGAAATGAGGAAGGAAAAAAATCAGGTGCAATTCTTCCTACCCAGGAAGACATTATGCATGTTAAAAAAAAAGCCTAAGTGAAAGGTTTGTACATATTTTAGATTTGCAACCAATACCTTCTATTTGAAGTCTTTTATCAAGGGTCAAATGATTGTAAATTATTATTCATTCATATTGGGTGCTTTCCAGTTAGTTTTGAGCATTCTCAGCAGGACCCACAGGACTCTTCAAACCAGCTTCTCTTCATTCTCCTCCCTGATTCATCATCTGCTGCATCCTTCTTTGGGTGGGGGAATGGCTCTCTCAGACTCCTTCCCTGAATCCACACACACAATTTCCTGCGATAGGTCTCATCACAGGAATCTTTGGGAGCCCCAGGTTTTGCTTGGAGCCAGCTCCTTAAGCAGCTGCTATCTTGCCCTTTTTCCCAGCATCAGCCTTGATTCTGCATCATACCACTTATACTTTCGTGAGGCAACTAGGTGGCTCAGTGGGTAGAAAGCTGGACCTAGAGTCAGAAAGACCCGAGTTCAAACCCAGCCTTAGACACTTATTAGCTGTATGACTCTAGGGGAGTTGCTTAGCCTCTGTTTACCTCGGTTTCTTCATTTGTGAAATGGTGATGATAAAAGCTCCTACCTCCCCAGGATTATTTTGATAATATTTACAAAATATCATATATATGTATGTGTGTATATTTGTGTGTATGTATGTATGTATGTATATATGTATTATATATACCTGTGCCCTTCTGCTTCCTAACCTTACCTTGGTGAGCTCCCCACTTTCTACAAAGTGGCAGGATCAAAAGATCCCAGAACTATAAGGGCCTTTATAGATCATCTAGTTTACCCTACTACAGAAATTAAGCAACTTGCCTAAGGTCACACAGTTAGTGTATGAGCCAGCATTTGCACTTAGGTGTCCTGATTTTTACTAGCTATGTGACCCTAGGCAAGTCATATAACTGTTTGCCTCCGCTTCCCCAGGTGGAAAATGAGCTGGAGAAAGGAAATGATAAATCACTCCAGCAACTCTGAAAGAAAACCCCAAATGGGGTCATGAAGTCAGACACGACTGAAATGACTGAACAACAACTTCTGATTTCAAATCTACCACTCTTTCTACTATACTTACTCTTATAATGAATTGTCCAATAGAATGTAAGCTCCTTGAGGACAGTGAGCATAGAGTGTTGGACTTGGACTCAAGAAGTCGTAAGTTTGACTCTAGCCTCAGACATTTAGTAGCTGTATGATCCTGGGCAAGTCACTTACCCTTTTTTTTCAGCCTTAGTTTCCTCCTCTGTAAAATGGAGATAATAAAATAACAGTACCTACCTCAAAGATTTTTTGTGAAGATCAAATGAGGTAATACATAACGAGCCCTTTGCAAACTTTAGAGTTACAGAAATGTTAGCTCTTGTTATTATCATTTGTATCCCCAGTGCCTGGATGCAGTAGGCACTTAATAAATGCTTGTGGATTGATAGATTGCTCAAGGTCATATAGAAAGTACTAAGTGATAGAGAAAGACCTTCAGAATCTTTATCTTTCCCTTGTACCAAAATGCCTTCTAGTGACGTACAGGACTCTCAGTTTGTTTAGGAGTTCAATCGAATAACCCTCAACAGGTCCCTTATTCAATGCCAAACCAAACAGTTACTAAGCTATGTAGCTATTTCTGACTCTATTCTTCTTTTCTCTTTATCATGTACTTGGCCTCCCCAGGATGCTTTCCAAGTACACTTTTTGTTGCTTTTGATGTTGTTGAAGTAATGTGGTTCTTTTGAAACTAAAAGCAACAGAGACAGGAAATTCAAAGCTAAGCTTTACTTGATACAGCCTGGGCCTCCTAATGTACTCACATTTAATGTGTTCCTGTTTTATAGCACAAATTTAACTGTGGTTAGCTGTAGTGCAATATAAGATATTTATGTCTACATAAAAGTGAAGCCACCCAGGTCTTAGCATCTATCAGGAAGGGAGAGTTACAGTCAGGCTGTCTTCTCTGGAGAGTTTATTTTCCACTGTGCATTTGTGGGTATCTTTCTTTCTCTCTTTTTTCTTCCTTCCTTCCTTCTTTCCTTCCTTCCTTCCTTCCTTCCTTCCTTCCTTCCTTCCTTCCTTCCTTCCTTTCTTTTTTCTTTCTTTCTTTCTTTCTTTCTTTCTTTCTTTCTTTCTTTCTTT
>NW_020954557.1:60031804-60055883 GCF_900497805.2 Vombatus ursinus
TTTCTTTCTTTCTTTCTTTCTTTCTTTCTTTCTTTCTTTCTTTCTTTCTTTCTTTCTTTCTTTCTTTCTTTCTTTCTTTCTTTCTTTCTTTCTTTCTTTTCTATTGTAGTAGTGACTAACACAGAATCATTCAGACCTGGGTGCTCAATATTATTGAAGTCTAATGTCTGAGTACAGTAATGAGTTTATAAAGCCTTCATTTTAAGTCATCATTTTCAAGGTTCCATCATTTCACTCTCAATGATTAGGTCATGAATTCCAAGAACCTTCTTGACCTGGGATAGACAGTTAGGTGGCCCAGTGGACAGGGCACTAGCCTTAGAGTCAGGAAGACCTGAGTTCAAATCCAGCCTCAGACACCTCCTAGCTGTGTTACTCAACCTTAACCTTAGACTTAATGTCTGTTTACCTCAGTTTCCTCATCTGTAAAATGGACACAATAATGCAACCTATCTCTCAGGGTTGTTGTGAGAATCAAATGAGATTATATATATACATCTATGCACATACACACATGTATAATTTAGCACATGGCACATAGTAGACACTTAACAAAAGCTTGTTCCCTTCCTTTCCTCTAAAACTCTTTGCACACCTTAAAGTGCACTCCTTAAAGTACAGACCTTAAAGTACTATATAAATGCTAGTTATTATGATAATATTATCTGATCATGTCTGTTACATCTAGAAAACATCAACCCACAATGAACAGCTTCAGACTTAGACACAAACAAAATCAGAGCCTCATAGAATTAGTCCTGGAAAGCACCTCAGAGTGCTAGACCAACTCTCTTATTTTACAAATGAGGAAACTAAGGTCCAGAAAGGGTAATACATAGTAAATGACAGAGTAGGAATTTATTACAATCAAAGTGACTGCCAAGCCGAAGGATGGTTACTTCCCTGAAGGACAGAATAACAACAGTTGCCTTTTCTGGAGTGCTTTAGAATTCGCAAATTGCTGTTCCATGTACTTTGTACAGCAATCTTGTGAAGTATATGTTAAAGATATTTTTATCTCCATTATACAGATGGGCAAACGGAGACTCCAAGAAGTTACCTTAGAACACACAGCTAATAAGTATCTAAGGTAGGATTTGAACCTAGAATTTTCTGACTATAAGTTCAGCTGTATTCAATGTGTTCATACTACTGCCCTCAAAAAATATGAGAAGTTTCATCAAATCTCCATTTTGGTGTATTTACAGAATCATAGGATCATTTATTTGGAGTTAGGAAGAACCTTAAAGTCAATCCACTAGTTCAATCCATTCATTTCACAAATAAGGAAACTGAGACCTAGAAAGGCCCAAGTTTATATATTAGCAATTGGCAGAGCTAGGATTTGAACCCAGGTCTTCTAACCTCATCTCATGCACTTTTTATTGCATTACAATGCTTCTCATAGGTACATTATAATTTAGTCAATTCTAATTTTGGACTTTCTATTTTAATAATACTTTTACTCTGGTCTCTTGGTTTTTAAGCAGATGGCTGCACGAATAAGAGTAGCCTACACAGTCCATGACTAAATTAGCAGAATTGTCTTCAAATAGAAAGGAATATTAATTATTACATATATTTAAATAACTTTATAACTATTAATACTTTTTGTTGTTATAGGATACCTGGAATTAGAATGTTAAAATTCAATTTGATTTAACAAACATTTATTAAATACTTACTGTGTGTCAAGTACTATACTAGGAATGGGGATAAACAAGACAAAAATGTCTTCAGGGAGCTTATTGTTCAGTCATTTCAGTCATGTCTGACTCTCTGAGACCCCATTTGGGGTTTTCTTGGCAAAGATCGTTTGCCATTTCCTTCTGCAGCTCATTTTATAGATGAGGAAACTGAGGCAAACAAGGTTAAGTGTCTTGCCAAGGGTCACACAACCTGTAAATATCTGAGATCAAATTTAACTCAGGTCTTCCTAACTCCAGGCCTAGCATTCTATCTCCACTGCGCCACCTAGCTGCTCCTATGTTCTAGCAGATCTCAGAAGTAAAAGTTTCACACCTGGTTCTGCTAGCTGGGTGACCAGTGGCAAACCCCTGAACCTTAGTTTTTTCGTCATTCATCTTTGTTGTGGCCAGACTTTCTATCTGGTGCCACTTGGTGACCAATTTGTAGAGGATTGCATCAGGGAAGGAAAGCATCTCCAGGCCTTAGATGATCCAACAAAGCACACAGACGTTGAGCTTTTCAGAATTTCTTTTAGAAGAAATTAAGAATGCCAGCACCACGAGGAAAGAGGCCTCCCTAAAAATAGGCTTCTTGGCTGTTGCCCATCCATATGCACATGCAGATGAGTTACAATAGAACTGATTTCCATGCTTTCAGCAGGTTGTTATAAATAGCAGATGTGGAAAAAAAAATGTGGATGCTTTGCAAAATACCTAGGGAGCTGTCTTTTCAAGTCGGCCTCCTTGTGCTGGCGTGTTCATCAAAAGACATTTTCACAGCTTCCTATACCATTCTTAACTTTGCCCACCCAGAGGCTGAAGAGGAGGAGAAACATATGAGTGCCACTTCTGGGGTAGAAACTGCTTCTTATGTGTACAAATCACACGCTCCTAGGTTTTAGAGCAAGAAGGGATCTTCTAAAGTCTGTCTAGTACAGCTCCCTCAGATGATTGCTGTCCCTACAGGTGCCTTAGGGAGATATGGTTCAGGAGAAAGGGCACGTGTTCTGAACCAGAGGATCTAGTGCCTTGCCTCTGAGGTTGGCTGCTTCTCATTTACACTGTATGTATCATGGAAGCCGAGCTATTTTTGCATTGTCTCCTCCGATAGATTGTGAGCTCCTTGAAGGCAGGGGCTGGGTTTTTACCTTCCTTGGTGTCCTCCACAGGGCAAAGTTCTTGGCACAAAATGCTTAATAAATGCTGGTTGACTGACCTAGGTTCAAATTCCACTTCTGACACTTGTGTGACCTTGGGTAAGTCATCAAAATTTCCCTCAGCCTCAGTTTCTTCAACTATCGAATGAAGGGTTTGAGCTAGACAGCTTCTGAGCTCTCTTCCAGCGCTAGATCTATGAGCCGAATGAGTCCTATAACCTGAAGCCTGGGGGAAGGTTTCCATGGCAACAAACCCCATTGGCCAGTTGGGATGCTCTTAACGCACACTCAGAGGGTCAGCAGGGAAGAAAGGTTCAGACCCACTCATACTATCCTCCTATGACTTGCCACAAATTTCAAATTTCCTTTGAAAAATAGCCAGGATTTAGCTTTAAAAAAGAATCACCTGGGGCAGCTAGGTGGCACAGTGGATAGAGCACCGGCCCTGAAGTCAAGAGGACCTGAGTTCAAATCCGGCCTCAGACAAGCGCTTGACACGTACTAGCTGTGTGACCTTGGGCAAGTCACTTAATCCCGATTGCCTCACCAAAAAAGAAAAAACAAAGATTCACCTGATAACTGATTTCATTTAGGTGCCAAGAAGCCTGAAGACACCAGAAGAAATCAAAGGGCATGAAGTTCAAAAAAAAATCCTCTGAAAGGTTCAGAAGTCTCCGCTTCTGTGGGTGAAGTTCTAGAACTGAAAAGAGTGAATGAGGAAACCCGGAGCAGCAGCAACAGTAGACCACGAGCTGCTTGTAGGTCAGAGGTCAGCCTACCTGCAGGAGGATGGCCCCCTTTCAGAGGAAGGAGGATGACTTTTACTTCATTTGCCATAGTATGGGCTGTAGCTGCTGCTCCTACCGGTCCTTATTGCTTCTGCTGAGTGCCTGGGTAGCACTTTCTCCTCTGCACCATCCTTTTATACTGGCAGTGAAAAGGGCCCTTTAAGGGCATTGCAGAGCAGCAACAGGGTTTGGCCACCCAGTGCTCTCAGGAGGAGGTGGGGCCTTACAGATTTCCTTCAGGCTTGCCAGTTCTTCGCAGAGGCGGGGTAGAAGTCTTAGCAGACAAGAAGAACATTCTTCTTAAGGGAAGGAGAAAGGAAGACAGAGTTTCTTGGGCTTCTTTTTCTCAACCATGAGAGAAAGAAGAGCTCAAGGGGAGTCTACTCTGTTGCTGTCAAGGTGGCAGCAATCATTTTATAGGTGGGGACAGGGGTGGATTATAGGGAAGAATTTCTTTTTTTTTTTGTGGGAGGAGGTCTGGCCTTGTGATTTCAGCAGTGTAGAGAGTTCCATGATGCTGATCAGAAACTTGTCTCTAATTTATAATATTTTAAAAGTTAATAAGCATTCATTTTCTCTCCTTCCCCTTGTTCCTCTCTCTATCCTCCTCTCCTCCCAAATGAACAATAACAGCAACAAAAATAAAACCCTCAAAACAAATATGAATAGTCAAGCAAAGAAAATTGGACATGACAATGAATTATATTTCATTCTGTATTTTGTACTCATCATTTCTCTGTCAGCTAGTGCAAAGCATGCTTAATCGTTGGTCCTCTGGAATCATGGTTTTTCATTGCATTGATCTAAGTTCTTGAGTCTTTCAAAGTTGTTTTTCTCTATTTTTCTAACTTATAATATTAGAGAGTTGCCTATGGCACTTCGTGGTTAAGTGACTTGCCTAGGGTCATACAACTAGTATTTGTCAAGGGCAGGGCTTATATCTAGGCCTTCCTGATTCAAAGACTTGTCTTATGTTCCCTAACGCTGTACTGTCATTCAGAAAAGACCCTTGTCCAATGTTTACCTCCTAATCTTACAAGTTGCCCCCACGTGGGTAGCAAAGAATTAGAAATTAAGGACATCAATTGGAGAATGACTGAACAAGTTGTAGAATATGATTGTGATGGAATATTATTGTACTGTAAGAAATTATGAAAAGAATGGTTTCAGAAAAACCTGAGAAGACTTATATGAGTTGATGCAAAATGAGGTATGTAGAACACAGTATCACCAATATTGTAATGACAATCAACTATGAAAGACTTAGCTATTCTGATCAGTATAATGATCCATGACAATTCCAAAGGACTGGAGTCTCTCCTTCAGAGAGAGAACAAATGAACTCTGAGTGCAGATTGAAACTTTTTTTCCATTTTTTTTTTCTTTGCAACGTGGCTAATATAGAAAGATGTTTTCCTTGACTTCACATATATAATGGGTATAGTATTTCTTGCTTTCTCAATGGGGGGATGAGTATAGGGAGGGGAAGAATATGGAACTGAAAATAAAAATTTAAAATAAGAAAAAAGTTGCCTTCACTTGGAGGCTTACAGCAGTTATAGTCTCCTTATTCAAATGAAGCCAAGCAGGAAAGAGAGCAGGAAAGTTTAGGGCCTTTTGCATTCTCAGTTCTGACACAGAAGCCAGTGGAAAATCCTTTCCTTATTAGGTAGTAAGAAGATTGGAAACAGTCATAGAATATCAAAGCTTGATCCAAAGTCCATGCAGGGGATTGTATCAAGCCTATGCATGCTCATAGGGGCTAGGTTCTCATTGGCCAGTGCCCTGTTACACTGTAAATATCTTTGTATTTATACCTGCTGTGCCTAGCCCCATGCCTTGCACAGAATAGGAACCTAATAAATGCTTGCTGATTGATTGACTATCTCCTTGAGAGGGATAATTTCCTGGTCTTGTTATTTATTTTTACACTTAGGAAAAAGGAATTGTAATGGGGACAATCTTTAAAGGGGTTAATCTATGATTATTTATGGTGATGGAAGAGAGATAGAGAGTATGTGAAGAAGTAGAGGGATAGAGGAGCAGGGAGCCCTGAGAGTTAAATAAGATTGTGAGTAAACTCAGACCCTTCAATTTTACACAATAGCTTCAGCTTTCCCTTCACTGAACACTTTAATCAGATCTACTAACAAGGAAGAATATGGACTGATTGGGCTTCCATTACCTTTCATTTTCTCTGCCTACTCTCTGATGAGCAGTCAAATGATCAAAAGACTGGCAGCAGGAATATGAAAGAGAAGCAAAGGGCTTATACAAAGAAGAACATCATCTCTCTTTAATTATGGAAACAGGACAGGCCAGGGGGAAAGGGGGCAGTGTCCTTTTGTTCTCTGACTATTTCCTTGAGTCCCATCTTTACCCCTTCAAGGATAAAACTTAATTTTTTCCCCCTTTTTTATAATGAACTTAACATGCATCAACAAACAGGAGCTTTTCAATATGCAAAGAACAAAAAAGAGGATTATCTAAAAAATGATGAACTTGTGTGCTTTTTAAAAAGTGTATGTAAGGGACCAGTAGAGACTCAGACCTTCCAGCATATGAACTGCGCTTTGCCTTTCACCACTCAACCTCAGGGGCTGGAGTCAGCCTGCTTCTGGAAATGGTTGATGGCATATAATGGTGAATGTTCCACTTCAGAGTGCACAGATATTCTGTGACTTTCCTTTATGGCAAAGGAAAGCCTTTTTAATGGATGCTGAGCGACAACTGAGTGTGCATACAACAGTCTCTAACAGAGGAATTTAACCTCTCGCTTTTCCCTGATAATGAGTGAGGAAGAAATGTTGTAAGCCTTTGGGTAGAGAGAGAAATAGCAGGTGCTGCTGCTGGCAATCTTATCTCCCCACCTAGGCAGCCATGTGACATGAATTCATGGCACTACTGTTTTGTCCCAGTGTGTTACTTTTCTGATGTTAGGTGAAAGAATATTGGAGATGAAATAGACCAGGCTATGACCTTGTAAGCATCGCAAAGTTGGCTGAGCCTTCAGAGGTTCTTATAGCAATCTGAGCTGGTAATTGCTGCAGGTAAGCCTAGGAAAAAGCCGTCCCAGAGGAGTAACCTCCATGACCCCACCAGTGGATGGACTCGGCAGCTGAAACATCATGTTCTGCAAACAAGAGAGTGACTTGTCTACCAGCTCTGCACACCCAGGATTAAACTTGGTAGGAGGAATGCTTTGTGTCTATTGCTTTGAGTTTGAACCCTCTCTTCCCAAGTACCAAGGTGGTAGAGGACAGTGTGCTTTGATTTGGAAAGAATGTTTTATAAGCCAACACTTTAAGTTTGAGTCCATTGTCCTAAGGGACAGAGGGAGAAAGGAGAGAGTATGCCCTAGTGTGCCCAGCGCCCTAGGGGTGATGTTTTGATACGTTGTTTCTTACTGTATCTTCACAGTAAATATCCCTGTGTAAAAGTTAATTGATGTTAATTGGTTATCAATGATATTGATGAGATAATCATATAGGAGCAATAATCCCTGGTGGACAATTTTGAAGAGAGATTCACTGGTGATCAATATGGTGGGCAAAACATATCAGATTTGGCTTGAGAGCAAAAGTATTAGAGAAAATCCCTTAACCCCTTAGCGTTAACTCTAAAATCCTGAGAGGAGATGTAACTAAACTTTGAGGACGTATCACACTAATGTGAGTGGAAATTAGAATGATACCCCCCCAAAATGGGCTATATGTGTGTTAAATTTAACATGGTAGCAATAAAACTGCCTCATCTGTTTTCTTCTGAACTTCCTTCTGCTTCCTTCTTTATATTTTAAAACATTTCAATGAAGCACTTTTATCTTTTCTTCTTTTCTTCATATCTATCACCAGTTCTATTCCCCACACCCTTAGAAATCCTTTCCTGTAACAAATAAGTATAATCAAGTAAAACCAACATTTTGGCTATGTCTAAAAATATATTCCTTATTCTACACTTCTAGTTCATGACTGTGTCCCCAGCACCTAGCAAAATGTATATAGAAGGCACTTAAATATTTATTGAATTAAATTGAGTTCCCTTCAGACTTTTAGTTTTAGCCTATTAGCTTCTCAGTAACTTCAAGTAGGGAAGTCCCACCACTGTCTTCTTCAATGCCCAAATAGCTGCCATTGTGGTTTTGTCACTCTTCACATTTGTATCCCTAGTCTTTAAGATATATATGTGTGTGTGTATGTGTATGTGCATGTATATATATATATAAATATATACACATACACATATATGCATATGTATAATACATATACAAATATAAATATACACATGCATATATACATAGATATATGTATACATATAGACCAGAAGGCAGGTAACCTTTGAAAGGAAGGCATAAGCGGCTGTGGATATGGGGAAGATCTCTTATAGAAAGAGGCCTTTGAACTTCTAGGACTGTATCTTAAAGAGATCGTACAAATGAGAAAAGGACCCACATGTACAAAAATATTTAAAATCTTTTTGTGGTGGCAAAGAATTGGAAATTGAGAGGATACCCATCAATTGGGGAATGGCTGAACAAGTTGTGGTATATATATATATATGTAATGGAATACTACTGTGCTATAAGAAATGATGAGCAGGCAGACCAGAAAAATCTGGAAAGACTTGTGTGGTCTGATACGGAGTGAAGTGAGCAGAACCAGGAGAATGTTGTACGCAGTAACAGCCACGTTTTGCCATGACTAACTTTGATAGACTTAACCCTTCTCAGCAATAGAAGGCTCTAAGATGTCTCCAAAGGCTTCATGATGGAAAATGCTATCCACATCCAAAGAAAGAACTATGGAGTTTGAATGCAAATCGAAGCATACTATTTGCTATTTTTTTTTCTTCTGTTGAGTTTTGTTTCCTCTTTCTGGGGGTTCTTCCTATTGGTTCTAATTCTTACTTACAACATCACTAATGTGAAAATATGTTTAATTGGAATGTATATGTATAGCCTATATCAGCTTGTGTGCTGTCTTGGGGAGGGAGGGGGAGAAAAATTTAAAATTCAAAAGCTTATGGAAGTGATGGTTGATAAATCAAAAGCAATTAATTTTAAAAAAAAGAAAAAAGAAAGAGGCCTTTGAGCTGTCTAGAAGGAAGCCAGGGAGTCGCCAAGCAACCTGATCCTGTCTTGGTCTCTTGTGATTACGTTCTATAAGTAACAGGGACTAGGTTCCAAATTCTAACATAACATATATTCTTAGAGAATTTTCTGGTGGCATTGAGAAATTAAATAACTTGCCTATGATCACATAGCTACTATTTGTCAGAGGTGGACTTTAACCCAGGTTTTTCTGACTCTAAGGCTGGTCCTCTGTCCACAGTGGCACGCTGCCTCTCTGGCTGTCATTACAGTGTCTAAAACTGTTGCCTTTCACCTTGTGAGATGTGCTGACTCCTTCAGAGATGGGCTGGAGCCTAGTTTATTCAGTCTGGGAAAGCACTGCTGGATGCTTCTGGATGAAAGACAACTAGCATGTTATTACTATTAACAGGGCTTTTAACATTGTGTTTAAGAGGCAGTTAGTCTAGTGATCTGCCATGGGAGAGTGGCTCATGGAAGGACCAAAGCATTCCAAACAATGTTTTACGGTGCTAAACGCCCAATAAAATCAATTCCATGTTGGATGAAGCCAGATAGCTTTTTTAAATGCAGCTATATTTTAGGATAAGAGATTGCCTAATTGATTGATGCTTGGATCTCCTCAAGTTCTCAAATCACTGGTTAAGCAGTCCCAATAGCCCCTAAGAAAAAAAGCTGCTTAGTTGAAAGGATGTTTCTGTATCTAATCCCTAGGTCTCAAGGCATGGGAAAAACTCATTAGCAGTCACAGGCTGGGGAAGCCAACCAGGAAGCTGGTACCTCTAGCCAGGGGTGTTTCTGTAGAAAATCCCCCACTGGGAGCCCCACCTCCTGTTTTAGTGACATGCTTCACTGCCCTCAGCCTCTCATGTGTTCACTGGCTTCCTCTGTGTGTTTTCAAAGTCTTATAGCACCTTTGTCTGTTCCTCCCTCCCTGAGTGCATCCACAGTCATTTCTATTTTTTGAAGGACTATTATAACCCCTTACATTGCTTAGCTTCAGGATGATTTATCCCTGTTACTATCCCCACTCTTAGATATGCTCCTTTATGTGCTGGCCCTTTGAAATAAATAGAACTTTGGATGATTTGGAGATATTAAATAGGCATCTCCCAGTTGCAAATACCTGTGTTGTGTTGGTGATTGCTTGATGCTTTGAGGAAGGACTTCCCAAGTAGCAGAGAGGTCACTTTTGTGTCTGGGGTCAGGTTGTGGTATTTGCTCAAGCTTGGAGTTCAATCCCTGGCTTCCATTAAGACAGATCTAGACTTATTCACTGAATGGGCATTGCTTCAGTCAAACTGAGACCTGGGAAAGACCTTATCTTAGAAAGGTCAAGGTCTCCTATTGCATCCAGGGCATCTCCAGTCATCCTGATCTATATCTTAACACTAGGCCTAGATGGCTCCAGAGGAGAAAGTGAGGCTGGTGACTTTTCACAGCCCTCCCTCACTTAAATCCAATTCACTTGCATGTCATGGCATCACCTCCCTGATGTCATGGTCCTCTTCAATAGTGAAGGATAAAAACAACAACGACAATATTGCCTTCCACAGAGGGCCTTTCCTGGTCCCCCAAGTGCCTTCCCCTCCAAGGTTATCTTCCATTTATTCTGTATGTATCAAGTAATATACAGGATCTCTCCCTCCATTAGAATGGAAGCACCTAGAGGACAGGGGCCATTTTTTTCTTTGCTTTTGCTTTGTCTTCCCAGCACTTGACCCACTACTGGGCTTGTTGTAGTAAGTGCTTAATAACTGCTCGTTTGATTGTTTGGCAGAACAAGCAAAGAAGAGTGAAATTTTTCTTACCCTGGAACTTTAAAAGTTTTTACAGTGGGTGCTAGAGTTGAAAGGCAAGTGATCTTAATGAGAAAATAATAATAGCTTGTGCTTTTATGAAAGCACACCTGACAAGATTTCAAAGAAGTTTGAAAACATTGATTTCTGCACCAACCCCTTTCCCTTTCTGTGAAGTGAAAGCTTACTCATCGTATTTCATCAACAAGGAGAAATGGGGGTAAAGGGAAACTGGTTCTAAATATCACAGAGGAACCCACACCTGATTAAGTGTCTTTTCAGTCCTTTACGATTTTCCAGAAGCTGAAAATCTTCCTAGTCAACGTAAGAAAAGTCTTAAAGATACCTCCCTGACAGGCTGTTTACAAGTGGGCTCTAGTACAGCAACCTCTCAAAGCAGCTGTGGCTAAGGGTTTCTAGCTCTCCCAAGTCTGAATGTTCTCTGTAGAGGCAGCCAACATATTGCTACATCCGGGAAGAGAAACAGTATGGTGGTCTAGACCAGGGCTGGCTAGAGTAGGCAGTTGCCTAGGACACAGCGTGTAGGGCAAAGAGCAATGAAGAATATGTTTTAACTTTTTTTTTTTTTTGGGGAGGCAATTGGGTTTAAGTGACTTGCCCAGAGTCACACAGCTAGTGAGTGTTCTGTGTCTGAGGCTAGGTGGACAACAACAATTTATTTATCTGTTTAGATACTTAACTATTGAGTATCTGTTTAGATACTCACTATCCACTTAGAATCTGCTTAGATACTATCTATTTGGTAAGTATCTATTTAAATATTTTGCTATTTGTGTGACTCTAAGCAAGTTATTAAACCTTTCTGAGCCCAGGTTTCCTTATCTGTAAAATGGGGATAATAACAGCGCATACTTCATAGAGCCTAACAACAGTTAGGATCAAATAATGTAATATAAGTAAAATACTTTGCAATCCTCAAATTACTACATAAATGCTAACTATTGTTGCTGCTGCTGCCGGCCGTTATTACAATGAAGAGTATACCATATGGTGTAGTGGCATCAATGCTGAATTTAGTATGAGAGGCCTTGGGTTCAGATCTTGACCTCAGACATTTATCTTGACCCAGAGCAAATCTTTTTTTCTGCTTTTCAGTATCCTCGTCTGTAAAATGAGGGGTTTGGACTAGACACTCTCTAAGCTTCCTTCTGTCTCTAAATCCTCTAATTCAAAGGCTCAAATCCTTAGGCAAAACACAGTGGGGATGTGATATTTAAACTTTGAGTGCACAAAAATGCCTTGTCCCAGCTTTGTATAAGACTGTGCTCAGAGACAGAAGTACTTTGGAAATGTTATAATTGACCTTTTATTTTTCTTCCCAGGACTTAGGTTTTTTTTTAGACATCTGGAGGGAAAACTCTTTTTTTTCAACTTTTCCCTTTCCTCCCATCCACTCCCCTTTTTGGGGCTTCAGGTAGGTCACTGTCCTCAACAGAAATAAAGACTTGGAAGTTATGTGACATGTAGCCTCTCTGGAATTCTCCGTGTTTTCTTCAGTCTGTTTCACTTGGTTTACTTTGGCACAAATGACTGCCTCTAACTGTGTCATTTTTTCATGTCACTCTTTCTGGCTAGTCCTTTCTTTGTTGTTTTCTGTCTGTTCCTGTGTATAGGTTTAGAGGGTTATAGGAGTGAGTTTGGGGAAAAAATAGGGTCATATATATCCAGGGCCATAAAGCATTTACCTGGTGAGTGTTCCCTGACCAAGAGTTCATAGGAACACACTGGATCAAAAATCTGCCTTCCTCTAACACTCATCATATTCTCTTTTTTCCTCTGAAGCCACACAAAAGAAATCTAATACCTAATCTCTGTTCTGCATAAAAGCCTTTCAGATATTTGAAGACAGTGATCTTGTCGTGTCCTTAGTCACTTGGGTAACCTTACCAAGTTTGGTAAGGAAGTCTCACCACAGATTCTAGGCCCTCACTAAGTAAGGAATTGGCCTAATGTTCGTATGGGTGGTTTCCTTTCTTCCTCCAGTCCATTCCTAGTACTAGGACAACTCTCCCAGGTGGCACCCATTCTCTTCTGTCCTATTAAATCTATTTTAAAATTTAAAATTATAAAAAAAATAACTCCTATTAAACCTCCTACTCACTTTCCCCCACAAACTTGGAAGTACCTGAAATATCCAAAGAAGTGTTGTTGTTATTCATCCTTCATTCTCAGAGGACCAGTGACATCAGAGGGTGATGTCTTGATTTGTGCATGAATTAGATTTAAGTGAGGTAGAGCTCAGTGAAATCAACAGACTCACTCTGACCTCTAGAGTCATCAAATCCAGTGACAAAACAAAAGTCAACTGGCAATGGCCCAGGATATAGTGGGTGACCTTGGCCTTTCTAAATTAGGTCTTTCTTTAGGTCTTAGTTTGTCTGAGGCAACACCCATTCAGTGACTAAGGGCTAGGTAAGAATTGAGCGAAAGATGGTCCAATATACCATCACAAAGAGGATGAGAGAAATGTAAATTATAAATGTAGCTCCTTAGGATGCTCCTTCTCATAGAAAAGCAGCCCTAATATCAAGGCCTACTGTGGGTTAGCAGCAACTCAGAACCACCACTTATTAGCCCCCATCAGTGCACTTATCTTTTCCAGTCAGCAAAGGACATTTTAGTTCAAATAGAAGACATTTACTCAAACAGCATAGTGATCAACAATTTATCATGTGGATATTTTTTCCATCAGGTTTCCACAATACCATTTGGGAAGGGCATACATGTAGGGATTATATAATACCAGGGAATGTGCATGGAGGGCACATGCATAGGGAATGTATATGACTAGAGCACATGTGTGGAGGTCACATACACATAGAAGACTCTTATGGCCAAGACATATAAGTCAGAGCAACTCATACATCCATTTTTGCAGGGTTGATGATGTCGTCTGGGGATGTCATCCCACTGTTTTTCTGCTGTTCTTTGCTGAATATATCATTTCTAGGGGATGGGTTATATCTGTGCTGGGCATTTCATTTCTACTGGGTATCATGCTATGATGGATGATTAATTGGACCTCTATTTTATTTCAATCAGTATTAATCAGTTTGATATGATTCCATGGAGGTGGTGATCATAAGTTCCGTATATTAAGCCCCAGAGCTATGAACTGCAGATTGTAAATTCACTTGCTTAATCATAGGAAGCTACCAAGAGGACCTCCACCCTTGTTTTTCCTTGTTATTCTGACCAAGCCAAGTGTAGCAGAGGTGACCCAATTACATGGAAAGTCTCCTGGCTACTTTTATTGTCTCTCCATCCCTTATCATCCCTCTATTGACTAGCATGGGAAGGCTTGACCAACAAGCGGTCCTGGTTGCC
Organism: Vombatus ursinus; assembly: GCF_900497805.2. Taxonomy (NCBI): domain Eukaryota; kingdom Metazoa; phylum Chordata; class Mammalia; order Diprotodontia; family Vombatidae; genus Vombatus; species Vombatus ursinus. Next base: position 60,045,674 of record NW_020954557.1, read on the forward strand.
AGCCTGGGGCCTGCCTTTCTACCAGCCCATTGGGAGTGCTCCTAAGGACTTCCTGAAAGGTCAAGATAGGTCTGTCAAGATCTGTTCATTAGCCCATCTGTCAACCAATGGCATTCTGTATTTTGTGTAGACCCTTCAAGAGGGTGAAGGGCAAGGTCTATCCACCAATAAGACTCTGTATTTTTGGTCTACTCCACCTGTATTTTATCAAACACTACAACTAAGACCCTGGAGGAAGGGAGCATTTCAGATCATGAGGAAGATCTAAGGTCCACTTCATTGGAAGGGGCCATGGACCCTTTAATAAAGTGCCATTGGCTCAGAGCTCTGCTTCAGTTTCTTTTATTGTAGGTTGTGACATTTTTACCCCACAATGTTTTCTCTTTGGGGTATTCCCACTTTCCTCATGGTCTCCAATCTTCTCTCTGCTACCAACTTCTAGGCTTTATCTCTTTATAGTTATCTGTGTGCCATCCTGGCCCTGTCTGCTAACATGTAGTAACTAGAAAACTTCCCTCATAAAGGGAGTCTGACAGCTCCTCAGTTATAGTCCAGATTATGAACCATCACATTTAACCAAGGGCAGCTGATCAAAAGCTAGATAAAGTATCCCCAAACTAAGATTAAATCTATTCTTTTTACATCCTATATTTGGTGTTAAATCAAAGTCTATAATTCTAGACAATCATCTGGCTTAGGGTTAGAAGTTTCTTGCAATTTCTGTTTGACTCCTTTGAGAATGCTATGTCTTCAAATTCCTTTCAGGGGACTCTTCCAAAGAAATATACAGGATCAGTGTGAAGGCTGGGGTTACAAAATTAATTTTGCTCTGCAAAATGTCTCTGAATTGGCATGCAAATGAATCCAATCAAGAATAATAGACAAACGAAGAGGGTAAGGTCATTGTCCACCATGCTTTTGGCTCATATTCCTTTCTTTATTATGTGTTAGCAGGAAAAAAAAGATAGTGCCCCTTTTGGAATTACCTTTCATCTTCAGTTTGCAGTGGGATAATTACTGCTCAGGTTCAAGGTATTCTGAGTCCGTGCTATTTACTGAGATGGCATCATAAGAACAATAGTATCAAAATGTCCCCTCCTTCCCATGCCTCCATAAACATGGAGTAAACTCTTCCTCAACTTGACACAATGTCAGTTGGAAGAGAAGTTAAGGATGCACTGAAATTGGATTTTTCCAGGAAAACTAATGTCCAGGATGGAAAATTATATTATTTCCATATTGAAAATAATAAATTAATAATTTCACAGTTTAGTGGAGGTTTGGAATGTTGACTGTTAATTATAAGGAAAATATTAACGTTCAAAAATTATTCTTTTACTTTAAAGAATTTTTAACTATAGTTTGTGTATGTGTGTGTGTGTGTGTGTGTGTGTGTGTGTGTGTGTGTGTGCAGGTAATTGATGGATATATTTGGTGGACCACTGAGTGAGAGTGCTTTAGTACTCAAAGTAATTTGTGGGCAGCTATATGTTTTGGAACTACTTCTCTACTCAACTATCAACATGATCTGACCTGACCTTTCCTCTTCAAGAACTCTGGTCATTATTGTAACTGAATGTTTATGATGTCCATCTGCTTTAACCTATCAGAATTGAAAGCATTGTGAGGGTAGAGATTATAGATTAAATGATATAAAGCTAGAGCTAAAAGGAATCTTAGAGGACATCTTACCCAGTTCCCTCATTTTGCAGATGAGAAACTTAGAGCCAAATAGATTAAGTGACTTGTCCAAGGTCACACGGGTCATAAGGGCCCAGAGGGGATTTTAACTTCAATCCTCTGACTTTAGAGCCATCCAGCATTCTTTTTGCCGTGCCACATTGTCTTTCCTTGCTGTTTTTTCTTCCTTCCTGCCCACTTCTCAGGTCCTTGCAATCTAGTTTTCAATCTCAATATTCCAATGAAACTTTCTCCAAAGCTGTTAGCAAGGATTTCTAACTTTTAAACCTGATTGTCTGTCATGTCTTTCTCAATATTTCTCTTTGTACTCTGTGGAGACACAGTGAATACCATCGACAGACGCATCAGATATTCTTTCTTGGTTTGTTTTGTTTTAAAAATTTAGCTGCTTCAAAGACAGTTATTTCAAATGGGGAAAAGATAACTGCATCAAGCTGCCATCTAAATTGAAAAAATTGTATTGTAGAAGTATTGTAATCCCCAAAGTATTTAAAATCTAATTAAGACTACACAGACATTCTAGATTACAAGTGAATTACCCTAATGATGACTGGGAGGCTTCCTTGAAATACTCCAGCCTTCAAGGAAGGGTAACACAGGGGTGAAAACAATTCACTAGTCTATCTAACAAATGGAACACTTAATCAAATTTAACATCTGGGAGATACAGGAGCTTGATTTCTGCAGTCTCTTAAAGAGCCTTACATGTTCAGATTAATTGAATATCAATCATAGCTCAATATACTTGGGTCACCATAGTTATATAAAAACCTCCTGGTGATTCAAATAAAAGGACTTGCTGGAAGAGATGCAACTGTGAATGATCTCATTTCCTGCATTTTCCCGACATTCTTATAATCCTTAAATCCCATTAGTCAATCCTAGTTTAACCACACATAAAAAGGGACATTTCTAAATAAGTCTTATTATGATAATCATATTATTAAGGATCAAAGTGGTAAACTGTTGAAATAGGTCTTGCTTGAAGAAGTTTCCATAGATAGCCCATCATTTTTACCTTCACAGGGATGTGGGCCCAATCCTGTGTTATTTAACATTTTTATTAATGCTTTATCCACTTATTATTTATTATTCTTCATCCAAGTTTAAAGGCAAAGATGATATGCTCATCAATACTGTATATCACACCAAGCTGGGAAAAATAGTTAACATATTAGATAATAGCATGGGGATCTAAGATCTTAATGGACTAGAACCTAGCCATAGCCCCTCTCTACTCATTAATGTCCAATGGCTCCCAAAGACTTTTGGGATAAAAAATGAACTGCTTTACTTGGCATTTAAAGCTTTTCAACCTGCTCTCTTCCTCCTTTCCTACCCTCATTACATATTACTCTCTCTCTCTCTTTTTTCCTTTTGGCACTTTATGGTCCAGCCAAACTAGCCTTCTAAAATAGTTCCACAGGCATTCCATCTCTGTTCCAAATCTAAGAGGTATTAATTTAATGGAGATAAATATAAAGTTTTACATATGGGCTCAAAAATCAAGTTTACAAATAGAAAGGGAAGGCAATAAACATTTACATAACACCTTCCATATGCCAGATAGTGTGCTAAGCACTTCACAAATACTACCTTATTTGATCCTCACAATAACCCTAAAAGATAGGGGCTATTATTATCCTCATTTTACAGTTGAGGAAACTGAGGCAAACAGAGTTTAAGTGACTTGCCCAGGGTCACACAGCTATTAACTGTCTGAGGCAGGATTTGACCTCAGGTCTTCTTGACTCCAGGTCCACTGTTTTATCCCCTATGCCACCTAGCTGCAAGAGAGAAAGACAGAGATAGAGACACAGACATAGAGACAGAGAAAGAGAGAGAGAGAGAGAGAGAGAGAGAGAGAGAGAGAGAGAGAGAGAACATGATTATTAGAAAAAATTTAGGGTTTTTAGTGGACATTGATCTCAATATTATTCAAAGGGATGATATGGCAGCCAAAAAAAGCAAATAGTTTCTTGGACTATGGTAAGAGAGGCATAACTGCCAAGAACAAGGAGTTGATAGTTCTGTGGCACTGTGTCCTGGTCAGAATACACATGGAGTAATATGTTCAGTTCTGTTCACTGCAGTTTTGGAAAGACATTGAAAAAATAAATAAAACAGCTGACGTGGATATAGTGACAGGCACTGTGCTAAGTACTTACAAATATTATCTCACTTAATCCTCACAATAACCCTGGGAGGTAGGTGCTATTATATCCCCATTTTTCACATGAGGAAACTGAGGCACTTGCACAGGGTCACACAACCAGTATCTGAGGTCAGATTTCAACTCATCTGGGCACAGGGCTCTATCTACTGCACCACCTAGAGCTTCTGAGGAGGACAACCAGGATGGTGAAGTCATGCCACATTAGCATTGACTGAAGGAAGTGGGGATGTTTGGCCTAGAGAAGAGATGACTCAGGGAGAATGTGATAGCCCAGTTGTCCTATGGAGGAGGTATTAGCTAGACTGGTTCTGTTTGGCCCCAGAGTGCCATAGGAGTAATGGATAGAAGCTGCAAAAAGGCAAATTTAGGTGGGTTAAACTTCGTACCAGAGCTCCCCCAAACTGAATGGGCTACTTCTATAGGTACTAGGCAGTTAGGTGGTACATGGATAGGGTGCCAGGTCTGCAGTCAGGAAGATTCCTCTTTGTGAGTCCAAATCTGGCCTCAGACACTTACTAATTATGTGACCCTGGGCAAGTCACTTAACTCTGCCTCTGTTTCCTCATCTGTAAAATCAGCTGAAGAAGGAAAGGGCAAATCACTCCAGTATCTTTGCCAAGAAAACCCTAAATGGGGGCATGAAAGGTCAGACATGATTGAAAATGACTCAACAACAGAGGTATTAGATTCACCCACCTTGGGGGGGTCTTCAAGCAGAGTCTAGACAACTACTCTAAGGACCTCTTGGTCTTGTCACCCACCCTGCAGCGAACTCTCCTTTATTCTTTGTTTCCCTCAATTGGAATGTGAGCTCCTTGAGAACAGAAACTGTCTTTTCTCCTTATTTATACCCAACCCTTAATATGGTGCTTGGAACATAGCTGGTGCTTAATACACGCCTTCAGTTCATTTATTCACTCATCAGGTAAGTTAAATTGGGTATTCATTTTTAAGTAATATATCAGTCCTTGTTAGTGTTGTCTCTCCTTGCTAGACTGAAGTCCCAGGGCAGGAATTAGCTTTGCTGCTTGGCATGTAGTAGATGATTAGTAAATGTTAATTGGTTGATTCCGATCCTAAAATTGTGTAATTAGGGAAGGGGAGGAAGGTCTGGCTTAGAAAGGAAGAACCTTGTGCCTTTTCCTCTGATTTATTTTGTGTAGCAACTATATACAGTTCTACCAGCCTGATGACCAATATGTTTCAGAAATGGAAAAATAAATGAAAATCTGACATTGACATTTATCCAGGTATTAGGTTCTCAGTGCTGGAGAGAGCTAGCAAAAGAGTGAGCACCTGCTGCTTGAGTACGTTCAACTATTTTTTTGGTAAGCATATGTAGGATATTAAAAATACCTATCTTCAATTTTAAAGGTATGCTGTAAACAGATTTAGCAGGTGACATTATCTAAGTAAGTGATTTCTCAAAAGGCAGGTAATTATTTAAAGCATTTTCATGCGGTATAGAAATAAAATTGTGTCTTAGATTATTACAACTTTAGTTTGTAGCAGTCTGTGGTTATTCAAATTCACTTTAACCATTTATTATGTATCTCCCATGTGCAAGACACTGGGCTAGGCACTGGGGATGAGAATATAAAAAATGGAAACAGTACCCTCAGGGAACTTACATTCTATTGAGGGATACAACAGGCCTACAGATAAGTCAGTGCAGAATTATTTGAGGAAGGAGAAGCACTAACATCTAGGGGCAATCAGATAAGGCTTCAGAGAAGAGGTGGCAATGCTTGCTTTCTGTTTGTCCTTCATTCTTGAAAAGGACCATGACATCAGGGAGGTGATGCCATTACTTGCAAGTGAATTGAATTTAAGTGAGGGAGGGCTGTGCAAAATCACCAGCCTCACTTTCTCCTCCACAGCCATCTGGGTCCAGTGGCAACATATAGATCAAGATGACTGGCAATGGCCCAGCATGCAGTGGAGAACATTGGCTTTTTCAAGCTAAGATCTTTAACAGGTCTCAGTTTATCTGAGGCAACACCCATTCAGTAATTAAAGCTTGATAAGAAATGAGGTAGAGAATGGCCTCTTAAAAAAAAATGAGGTCTGGGAGAGAAAGACTCTCAGGGTTTCTGGCCTAAACAAAAATAATTGCTATTGACATTCATTCTAGAGCCTATCAGTGCCCAAGCAATGACCAAGTAGGGCTTAGCTTAGGACATATTGCTGGCCAGTCAATGAGAGCCAAAGCGATTTGGGGATCAGGCCAACAAAGGATAAGTGGGGTGGCAATGAGCTGAACCTTGAAGTAAGATAAGACTTGGAATTCTTATAAGAGGTGGAGGTGAGGAGGAAGTGAATTCTAGTGTGGGGGATAGCTTGTTAGAAGGCATGCAGATGACAGACTGACTACCAAGGTAGCAGATTAGTGGACTAGCTGGGCTGGAATGCAGAGTGTCTAAAGGGGAGTAATTTGAGTTCAATTTGGAAAATAGGCTGGAGTCAGATTGCAGAAGGCTTTAAATGCCCAGTTGAATGGTTTTTCTTTTATCCCAGAGGCAATAAAGAACCATCTTCAGGCAGAAGATTGCTATGGTCTGGCCAGTACTTTAGGAAAATGATTTTGACATCAGTGTGGAAGATAGATTGATGAGAGACAAGTAGAAGCAGAGACCAATTAGAAGGTTATTGTGGTCAGGCAAAATATGATGAGGATCTGGGTGCATGGATATTAGAGATGTTGTGGAGACAGAATCAACAAGACTTAGTAACTGTTTGAAAAAGGAGGGTAAAGGAGAGGCGTGAATCATGAATGACCCAGAGGTCATCCTGGATGACCTGGATGACTGGAAGGATGGTGGTATTATTGACAAAAAGAGAGATACAAGGAAGATAAGCAGGTTTAAGGGAAAGATAATGAATTCTGCTTTGGACATTCTGAGTTTGAGATGCTGATGGAACACCCAGGAGGAGATATCTAGCAGGCAGTTGACAACATGGAATGTGAATTCAGAATAAAGATAAGGGCTTAGATGTCATTTGATTAGAGCTGATCACTGAATACATGGAATGAATGAAATTATTAAGAGAAAATAGAGAAGATAACAGGACCCTGGATAGAGCCTTGGAGAAACCCTGGTTAGAGGGTGAGAGATGGGTGTTGAATCAGCAAAGGAAAGTGAAAAGAATTGTTGAGATCTGTTGAAGGAAAACCAAGAGAGTGGTATTACAATAGGAAATCATAAAGGAAAGGGTATTTAGGAAGAGGAGGGCTGTTTTACAGTATTAAAACTTACAGAGGGGTCAGGGAGAACTGAGACTGAGAACAATCCATTAGACTTAGTAGTGGGCAATGCGGTGCTGTAGAGAGAGCTGGCCTTGGAGCCAGGAAGACACATGTTCAGGTATAGCCTCTAACATGCAGGTTGTTGTTATTCACCCTACATCCTCGAAGATCATCTCAATTCATACAGGCTGTATTACTCTGGGAAAGTTACTTAACTTCTTGCTACATCAACTCTTTAAGATTAAGTTGAGGAAGTTCCCTTCTAATGATACCCTCTATCTTCATTGGTAAAGATTTTCTTCACCAGGGAATTCCCTATACCAATGAAATCACAGGTTCAGTCTTTATCTCTAATTTTGGAGAAAACTGCTTCACATAATTCTTCTATGGTATGTGACTCTGTGTGTATGTGTGAACATCATGGATAGCATGAAAGTCCCCAAAGCGGAGTAGCAACACGCCCCAAAGCCTGCCACCAGACTACCAATCACCTTTATTTTGTGTGTCAATAATTTAAATTTAATGCCTGTTGGGCAGCTAGGTGGTGCAGTGGATAAAGTGCTGGGCCTAGAGTCTGAAAGACTCATCTTTCTGGATCAAATCTGGCCTCAGTCACTTACTAGCTGTGTGATCCTGAGCAAGTCACTTAACACTGTTTGCCTCAGTTTCATCTGTAAAGTCACCTGGAGAAGGAAATGGCAAACCACTCCAGTATATCTGCCAAGAAAACCTCAAATGGGGTCATGATGAGTCAGACACAATTGAAACCATTGAACATGTAGCTGTTACCTTCTCTCTTTGAGTTCTATATACAGGAGCATAGGTTTAGAGCTATTTTCAAGGTGATTCAAGAGGCTAATCCTCTCATTTTACAGATTAAGAAACTCGGTCTAAGTGACTTGGCCATGGTCATACAGTTAATAAATGGCAGAGCTGGGATTAAATTTAGCTCCCAGATTTCAAATCACTAAACCATGCTGCTTCTGTCCGAGCATAATGCTTCATCATAGTATGATGCTAACCTTGTATTCTCCAACTCAATGCCAAGTCTTACCAAGCTGAAAAGATTATGAGCCTGTCAATCCTCTGAAGACCAGCCTAGTTGCATCTACAGAAGCTCATTACTAGGTTGGCATCAGGGTGATGATTTTTTTTTTTTTTTTGCCACAGTGACTCTGGAGCAATTTCTAGTAAGGTGTAGAATCTGTGTTGATGTGGAGTGGAGTCCATATTGATAGCATTACAGATCCTTGTTATACTGAAGTATAAGTATATGTTATTTAGTGCTGAGGCAATTAGTGCTGAAGCTCAGTAGGTAGGGCTCTGGGCTTGGATTCAGGAAGACCTGAATTCAAATCTGTCCTCAGATACTAGATTTGTGACCTGGGTAAGTCACTTAGCCCTGTTTGCTTCAATTTCCTCATCTGGAAAATAAGCTGGAGAAAGAAATGGCAAACACTCTAGCATCTTAGTAAAAAGAAAAAAAAAACAAAACAAAACACCCAACAACAACAACCTGAAAAGGAGGCAGTTTTTTTTTATATCTCTGCCCTAACTCCTTGAGTATAGAGCATCAGTATCTTTGTCTCACCAGCAGCCAACCGTGTACCTTACACAATGTAGATGTTCAATATATCTGAAATAGAACATATCATCTTCCTATTCAAATACTATCTCTCCTCCTAACTTCCCTATTGTGCTTTCCATGGTGCTAGTGATAGCAGCACCATGTTCCCAGTCATTCAGTCTTGAAATCTTAGAGTTATCTTTGACTCCAAGAGACACTGCACTGCAGAGAAAAGAGGGGGAAACCTGTAGCCAAGGAAACTGGACTGGGCTCCTGGCTCTGATATTTATTAACTTTGTGATCATTAGTGAGTCACTTAACTTGAGACTAGTTTTCCTTATCTGGAAAATGGATCACAAGGTTGAGTTTCAGAAAAGACCTTAGAAATAATCTCCCCACAAAAACAAGTTCTACAATCTAGGCAGACTGAACTAGTAGCTACTTTCCTATTTTGTTTTGCTCTCTCCTGTTGTTATATATTTTCTCTCTTTTTGACTCTCCTTATCATTTGTGTGCATCAATTATTCCCCTAATAGATTGTAAACTCCTTCAGGGCAAGGACTATGTAATTTGTCAGCTTTGTATCCCTATACCTGGAAGGAAATTCCTTCAAATCCCTGATCATTGAATACTTTCTTTCATCTGGACCCAGCAGAAACCTTGAGTAGGATGACAAACCAAAGAGAGAATTATTGAGAAGTCCCCAAAATTGAATCTGGTATATGTGCACTCAGAGCATTGGTTCTGGATTATGTCTAGCACAGTACCTTACACATAATAGGTACCTAATAAATACATATTAAATGGAACTGAGTGATGATGATGTTGGAATAGACAATACTAGCAGTGGGAAGTTTCTATTTTTTTTCTATTTTCTTTTTAACATGTGTTTTTAAAACTTTGGGTTACAAATTTTCTCCCTTCTTCCCTCCCCACTCACCCTCATTGAAAAGGCAAGCATCTCGATACAGGTTATAGATATGTAGTCATGAAAAACACTTCCATAGTAGTCCTGTTGCGAGAAACTAAGTATATTTCCCTTCATCCTATCCTACCCTCCATTTATTCCATTCTCTCTTTTGACCCTGTCCCTCCTCAGAAGTGTTTGCTTTTGATTATCCCCTCCCCCAATCTGCCCTCCCCTCTATCAACCCCCTGCTCTCTTGTCCCCTTCTCCCCCATATTTTCTTGTAGGGTAAGATAGATTTCCATACCACATTGTATAGGTTATTCCCTCTGTAAGCCAAATCCTATAAGAATAAGATTCACTCATTCTCTCTCACCTTCCCCCATTTCCCCTCCACTGTAAAAGCCTTTTCTTGTCTATTCCATGTGAGATAATTTACCCCATTCTACTTCTCCCTTTCTCCTTCTCCCAGTATAATCCTCTCTTACCTCTTAATTTTATTTTCCAGATATCACTCCTTCATCTTCAACTCACCCTGTGCCCTCTATCTATCTATCTATCTATCTATCTATCTATCTATCTATCTATCTATCTATCTATCTATCTATCTAT
>NW_020954557.1:60055893-60168394 GCF_900497805.2 Vombatus ursinus
TATCTATCTATCTATCTATCTATCTATCTATCTATCTATCTATCTATACATACATATAATTTTTTCCCCTCCCACTACCCTAATACTGACAAAGGACTCATGAGTTAACAAATGTCATCTTTCCCTGCAGGAATGTAAACAGTTCAGCCTTAATAAGTCACTTACGATTTCTCTTTCCTGTTTACCTCTTCCAAGTTTCACTTGAGTCTAGTATTTGAAAGTCAGATTTTATATTCAGTGCTGGTCTTTTCCTCAGGAATGCTTGAAAGTCCCCTATTTCATTGAATGATCACTTTTTACCTTGAAGGATTATACTCAGTTTTGCTGGGTAGGCGATTCTTGGTTGTAGTCCTATCTCCTTTGCCCTCCAGAATATCATACTCCATGCTCTGTGGTCCCTTAATGTAGAAGCAACTAAATCTTGTGTTATACTGATTGTGTTTCCACAATACTTGAATTGTTTCTTTTTGGCTGCTTGTAATATTTTCTCCTTGACCTGGGAACTCTGGAATTTGGCTACAATATGCCTAGGAGTTTTCCTTTGGGGATCTCTTTCAGGAAGAGATTGGCGGATTCTTTCAATTTCTATTTTGCCCTTTGGTTCTAAAATATCAGGGCAGTTTTCCTTGATAATTTCTTGAAAGATGATGTCTAGGCTCTTTTTTTGATCATGGCTTCTATTGGTTTTTTATATTATAAATGTAGATGTTTAGTTATTAATGGTGTGGGACCAAGAGCCACCAGCAAAGAGTTAACAGTCCTTGTAGCCTCAAATTTCCCCTATTCCTTCAGGCAGATAGTTTCATATTTGCTAAGTTCAACACCACTCCTCCTCCCAAAAATATCGCACTTGGTGTAACTAGAAAACAAAGAGACAAATGTGAATGATAATTTTAAAGTGCTCTCCTCTGCAGCTGAACATGTTCTTCATAAAGGCAAAACAGACAAGGGAAGAAATTTTAGTGTGTGATCTGTGGAGAATACAAAGAAAAAGTTATAGAGGCAGGCAGGGAATGGAAGTGTCAAAGTATGGCAGAAGAGACAGGATAGCTAAGAAAAGAGCCCAGGGAATAGCGCTGAATGAAAAGTATTTTAATGGGGAGGAGGCCTGGGAGAATGAAAACATGAAGAAATGTCTTCAATTTTGAAAGCTCACGTCCATACACAGGGCTCCATTTAAATGTTGTCATTATGTGTTTTCAAAGCAGCAGGAAATACTTTAGAGGAGCTGCAATTTCCTTTGCCATATCCCATTTAACTGGTAAATAGTCATGTCAATAAGGCTTGTGTGCCCTTGCCTATAAAATCAGGGATCTCTGGCAGCATTGCAGTCACACTTGGGGTTAGTGAATGGAAAAGGAACCCCTTTTCTCAATAGGGTATTTATCCTTCTTTAAAAAAAAATCCACTCTTTCCAAAATAACATTTCTTCCAATTTTCTTGTGCAAGCCATGAGTTTTGTTTGGTTCACCTGCCACTTTGCTAGATCTTGTTGGTTTATTTACAGAAATCAGTCCACATTTCCTTTTTGCTTTAGAAAGGGGGCAAGTAATGTATTCTTCTGGGCCTAGAGAGGACTTTCTCTCTTGCTGTATATTCTCTCCTGGGTTTATTCCACTCAGTGGTGAATAAGCTTAGTGTTTCAGGTGACTTATTTAGTACCCCCATCAGTCACCAGCTAACAAGTATTGACTTGTGGTACCTCCTATGTGCCAGCATATGCTGAGTGTTAAGAATGCAAAAACGAAAATGAAACCCATCCTTGCCCTCGGGGAGCTTATATTTTAACAGGAGAGACAGGAAGTTTATAGATAAGGAAAGATTGTTTTCTGTAGACACTAATAGCTAAGAATATGGGATAAAAGCCAGATGTGTTGGCTTAAGTAGATGTAACTGCATAGTAATTCAGTTTATTTAGTTCTTTTGAAAATGAAATACTTAGCTGAAGAAAACTTAATGCTAGGGTAATTGAAAGGAGCAGATGCTCTGTCACAATATACTATTGCTAAGTATGAATGGAAATACAGGACATCATTTCCTTAATTGTCTATGTAAATCTCTTAATACTTGTTAGAAGTTAGTAACAGTATGTAGATGAAATGTTTACAATATAAGGAATTATAAATAAATATCACATTTTTCTCCTTTGGTCTTTCACAGCAGTATTATTGTTTTTGTGGAGTTAAGGGTAAATAATCCTGTAATTTCAATTACAATAAATAGCATTTGGAGCTAAGCTGAAGGAACTGGGAATTCTATGAAGCATGGGTGGCAGGTGCTATGTATTCAAAGGCACATATAGGAGGTGGAAGGTCTTCATGAGGAACAGCAAGAAGGCCAATTTGGCTGAATCATACATAGAGCGACTGAAGAGGAGTAATGGATAACAAGGCAAAAAGGTAGTTTGGAGCCAGGTTGGGAAGAGCTTTAAATGCCAAAGAGAGGGGTTCCTAGCAAATGAACTTCCTCTTACCACTTTCAAAAGTGGCATTAGGAAAAAAAATAAAACAATGCAGAGGGATACATGTAAGCAGAATTGATTGTCATACATCACCCTATTTCTTCTGTTAGGGCTGCAGAGATCAGAAAACCAGAGGGCTTCAGCCATAGACACAGAACAAAAGTATTTCAAGGAGAACTGCTGTCTTTCCACTCACCCTGCCTAGCCTCCTTTTCTGACCCTCCTCCCACCCTTCCACTGTTTTGTGATCTCTGGCTCCAGGAGCTAGGGGTGTTTGGAGTGTCTACAGGCGAGACTACTTTCCTGGGGATACATTTTTCACCCTTTGAAGCAGGGTTCTGGAAAGGCTTCTTGGCACCATTAATCCATTCCACCTGGACATCCTAAACATCTGGGCCAACTATTCATGTGGAATTTTGAGAATTTTGGAAACAAGCAATACAGAAATCTCTTTCTTCTGGAGTTTTGCCATCAGAAATCAGTCCCTGTTCAAAGCTGCTCTTGCTCACCACTCCTACCCCCAACAAAGAGCCAAAGTACCATCTGAGATTGCCTTCATGGAAGATTCTTTCTGAATTCTGTGAAGGACCATAAGTTCCAAGCAGAGGAGTTTGTATTTCATCTTAGAGCAAATAGGAAGACACAGACTTCTTGTGCAGAAGAGTGACATGATATTTCTAAACCTGTGCTTTAGAAGTATCAATTTGACCACTTTTGGGGAAAATGAATTGTAAAAGGAGAGACTAGATGGAGGAAGATTAATTAGTAATATACTATTTCAAAAGACTAGGCAAAAGGTAATGAGAGGGTGGTGGTCCCATGAGTAAAGAGAAGGAGATGGATTTGAGAGATGTTTTTTCACTTGGCAACTGATTGAATTTGGGGTATGTGTGAGAGTACAGAGTTGAGGACTTCTTAAAGGTTGTCGATTTGGGTGACCAGAAAAATGACAGGGTCATTCAACACAAACAGGAAAATTGGGAGGATGAGGGGAAGATTTAGGGAGAAAGAGTCATGTTGTGGATGACTCGAAATTTGAGATATGACATGCAGGTAGAGATATTCTTCCAGGTAACAGTTGAAAATGTGGGTCTGGAGCTCAGGAGGGAGATGAGGGCTAGAAATGTAGATCTGGGAGCTTTCTACATAGAGATGATAGATAGTTGGACCTTAGAACATTAGATTGTAAGTTCCTAGAAAGCATGGACTGTTTTTGCATTTCTTTATTTTTTCATTGCTATGTTTTTATTTTTTAAATTAAATTAAATTTATTTTTTATTACATTTTAAATTTCAAACTGTCTCCCTCCCTCTCTCCTTCCCCATCCCACACTAGAGAAGGCCACCATTTGACACATACATATATGTAAAGCTATACTATGCATACTTCTATTTATCAGTTCTTTCTCTGAGGTGGATAGCATCTTCCTTCATTGGTCCTTTGTAGTTGATTTGAGTGTTTGTAATACTCAATAGCTTAGTCATTCACAGTTGTTCTTTGAACAATATTGCTGTTATTATATACAACATTCTCTTGGCTCTACTCATTTCACTCTTCATTATTTCATGCAAGACTTTCCATATTTTTCTAAAATCAACCAGTTCATCATTTCTTACAGCACAGTAGCATTCTACCACAATCATATACTACAACTTGTTCAGTCATTTCCCATTGATGGGAATCCCCTAAATTTCTAGTTCTTTGCCAAAAAGTGTTTTGTTTTGTTTTGTTTTTCACAAAAGAGCTGCTATAATTATTTTTTTAAATGTCTTTCTTAAACCTGGAAAGATTTACATGAACTGATGCTGAGTAAAGTGAGCAGAACCAGGAGAACATTGTACACAGTAACAGCAACATTGTGTGATGATCAACGATGATAGATGTAACTCTTCTCAGCAATACAATGATCCAAGACAATTCCAAAAGACTTATGATGGAAAATGCTATCCACATCCAGAGAAAGAACTGTGGGCTTAAATGCAGATCAAAGCATATTATTTTCACTTTCATTATTTTTTGTGGTGTTTTTCCTTTTGTTCTGTTTCTTTTTTCACAACATCACTAACGTGGAAACATGTTTAACATGATTGCATATGTATAACCTTTATCAGATTGCTTGCCATCTGGGAAAGGGGAAAGGGGAGGGAGGGAGGGAGAAAAAATTGAAACTCAAAATCGTATAAAAAATGAATGTTGAAAACTATCTTTACATATAATTGGAAAAAAATAAAATACTATTTAATTTTTTTAAATTGCCTTTCTTTTTATCCCCAGAACTTAGCACAGTGCCTGGTACATAGGAGGTGCTTTATAAATGCTTCTTGTCTTGACTTGTAGGAGCTGATGAGATTATCAAGAGAGAATGTAGAGAAAGAGGAGGAGAGGCCCCAGATAGGGCACTATAGTACATCCAACACGTAAAGGCAGGGCAGAATCTATCTGGAAGGGACTTCAGAGGGCAACTGGTTCAACTTCTTCATTTTATTGATATAAGAAACTGAGGTCCCAGAGATATGAAGTTGGTGCCTAAAGTCACATGCTCTATGGGGGCAGGGGGCAGAGACTGAGAAGAAACACTCAATCAGATAAGCAGGAGACCCAAGGGAGAACAGGCTCATGAAAGCTCAGGGAGGAAAGTGTCCAGAAAGAGGTCAGTAGTGTTAAATAGTGTTAAACACTCCAGGGAGTTCAAGAAAGGTAAAGCCTGAGAGAAGGCCATTGGATTTAGCAATAAGAATGAAAATGGTTTTTTTAAGGAGTGAGGCTGTGAAAAAGGAGGGAAATTATAAGATAACAGTTTTCGGGGATGACCGGACTTTTCCTTCTGCTTTTCATTGAACTAGAATCTGTAGAGTTCAATGGGGAGTTCCCCTGAACCCCATAAGGAAATCAAAGGAACTTTCCTTAGAGATCCAGCTCCATCTTTCTCTGTCAGTGCCTTGAATTACATAAAACAGTACATGGAGAATTGACCACAATGCCTAGAGAACAAAAAAGCAGACCTCAAAAGCACCCAAACAATTGAAAATTCACAAGGAAGTCAATACCTAAAAGGCCCAGAGGTGGCCTGGAGGGGCTGGGGAGGAGGCTGTGGCAAAGGGGAATCCCTCAGCTCCACCTTCTTTTTGCTTTTCTTTTCCATGCTGGAACATATGTTTGCTGAATAATCTTGCATCAAAATACACAAAGCAGTTTTGTCTGTTTGAGTATGACCCTTCAAAGAAATTTTGCATGGATTGTAAACTGCACCAAGATAATCTAGCTTGGTGACCACTTTCCACTCTCCAGGAGTGCATTTCTTCATCAGTAAAATGAGGAAAATAATCCTTGTCATTCCTGCCTCTTAGACTCTTTGGAAGGATCAAATGAGATAATATATGTAAAGCAACCTGTGAACTTGAAAATGCCAGCTCTCGTTATTAGTAATTATATATGTATGTATATGCATGTGCAAGCACCTATGCGCATATATATACTCATATGCATGTATTGCGCATGTATATTGTATGCACGTGTGTACAAGTGTTATATGCATGTGCTGTGTTATATATGTATATGTGTGTGCATGTATGTTTGTATGTGAGTGTGTATTTATATGTATATATATACATATGCATATGTGTATCTACACATGAATTTTTAGTTGTTAACATGTGAAACATTTGTGATCTTTTTCTTCCACTGGTTTCACTGAAATAAAAAGAAATTCTTCTTTTTTCCCAAGTGTGTACCATGGTCTTTGAATTGGTGGGTGTGAAATAGGGAACATCTGGGCTATTCATTTGGTGGGGATGGGTGCTGTTTATGTGGCATGTAGGGGAGTAAAGATGGAATAGCTTTGAAGTGCAACAGAGACAATAGTATTAAGGAAAATTTTTTCACTTGAAACAAACGTCTTCATGGGATGATTGGAGGTTGTCTATAAAGAAGGATTCATTTGGATGACTGCTGATGCTTTATTCAGTTCATTTATGTATGGGTTTGACATGTACAATAAACAGAAAGAAAAAAACAAGCATATCCGACTTTACTCTGACATGACACAGACCAGGCAGAGTTCATACATTATTCTCTTCCGTATTGAAACTCTTTCCCTTCTCTTTCACATGCTGGCTCACTCCAGTTTTTGTTGTTTTGCAAATGTAACATGAGAGATGGTAGAACGACTCCTAGCCTATTAGATTCAATCTTTTCTGAATTGGCAATTGCCTTAGTATTTCCCCTAGATCAAACATGCAATTTATAACAAGATGTTTATCTGGAAGAAATGAAAAATACTCTGAAACAAGGCCTGAAGGAACAAGGAAAGTTCTTGGTATGATACAACTGAAAAGACATGGAATGTTCTTCTTAGGACAGAAATCAGTCTTTCCAACTCAGCTCCAAAACCATGCTGTTTCCCCCATGCAGTTGGGAGATCATATATGAGCCAGGATTCTCTGCCTACTAATGCAGGTTTTTAATATTTTTGGAC
This sequence comes from Vombatus ursinus, assembly GCF_900497805.2. Taxonomy (NCBI): domain Eukaryota; kingdom Metazoa; phylum Chordata; class Mammalia; order Diprotodontia; family Vombatidae; genus Vombatus; species Vombatus ursinus. The sequence goes on from NW_020954557.1 coordinate 60,062,829, forward strand.
AGTCTGGGGTACCCTCTTTTCCCTTCCAAAGCAGACCTAGGACATCAGACTTTTCCTTCTTCCCTGTTGTACTAAGATTCAGCTTTAGCTGTTTAGTTCTGGATAACCTTTCCCCAACTCCAAGGCCTGGTCCTCTTCCATTGACTGTTCTATTTTGCAAGTCCAAAGTTTGACAATTTCAGCCTTTATCTTGGGCTGTGATTCTGGGTTTTCCAACAGGCTGCTCTTTTCTAGTCCCAGACCAGAGATCTCATTAACCTGATTTCTGCTACCTACTGCAATCCTAGTATGTAGGAGGCAGGGAATACTGCATTCACTGGAGAAATTGAGGATCACCCAGAAGCAGGCATGTGTTGGAGCCAGCTCTTGAAAGAATTATTAAATTAAATTTACACCTCAGGAAATCAACAAACTCTACAAATCAAGGTTTGATTTATTGTTTTGTTGCTTGTCTAAACTTTAAAAAGTGATGGAGAAAATGTTAATAATGCAGATTAAACTTTAAAGTGTGTTGTGGAAACACCCCCACCCCTGCCAAGCTGGTTGTTAAACATTTACTAGCATGCCCCTGCCTAAACGTAACAGAAAGGCACATGGTGGGTTTGAACAGATTGCAAGCCTTTTCAAATGAGGAATCATAAAAGATGACATCAGAGAAATATATATCTGGGGAAAAAAAGACTGATGAGAGAGAAAAAGGAAAAAAAAAAAGACATTTCTGTGCTCCAATACTTTTCATGAAATGTCAAGAGAGCCTGAGAAAGGCCCTCAGTATATTGGGTGGACCCTCTGTTGTGAATTTATAGGAGGCCATGGACAAGAATCTCAAAGCATGGTCATGGGTTGAGATCTGAACATAGCTGGAGAGTTTCCCCACTTCAATGGGATCATGGATATATTAAGAGTACTATAATGCTGGGGTTCTGGCCATGACCATTATGTTTTCTCCAATTCCTTAACCCAGCCCCCTTACCTTCCTCTGATCCTTAGCTAACAGGCTCAAGGTTTCATAGCTCTGGCCTGGGCTTAATTCTTGCCTAGTCAAATGGGCCCAATAATTTGGTGAAGTAGGAAATAATCTTGGTCTCCAAGTGATAAGACCTGACTTATCTTTGCCCCTAGCCAGTGGAGTGACCTTGGAAAAGCCAAATCATTTTTTAGTTTTTGACTTACTTCTATAAGTAGTTCTACTTTATAAAATAAGAGAGTTGGCCTAGGTAATAATCTCTAATATCTGTGGTGATGTTTCAGTACAGTGATTTTAAGCCCTGATGACCTCAGCCTTGACTCTCTTTTTCAGTTTCAGTTTACTGCCCATGTGATTTTGCCTCCTATTGTCTACTTGTTACTCTCAGTGGAAGAGCAGGAATGTCCTGTGAGGAGCCAAGAAATGGGTAGGATTAGCTGGGATGGGAGCTGGGAGATCTGAGCCTCATCAAATTCCTCAATGGTCAAATGGCAGGAAAAAAAAATTGTACTTCTACCTCACAGGGTTGTCACAGGGTTGTGGTGAGGAAAAACTTTAAAACCCTACAGAAATATGAACTGTTACTGTTGCTGTTATCAGCATCCAAATTCTGATGCTCTTAGGCAAACAAACCAGTCTAAATTGGTTCAGACTAGGCTGGTTTGAATTGGTTTAAATTGGTCTGAATTGGTTTAGAGTGGTTTTAGTTGGTTTAGACTGGTCTGAACCAGTTTAAACTGGTATAAAAACTGGTCTGAACCTGCTAAAAGCAGTCTAAACTAGTTCAGACCTGCCAAAACCAGTTTAAACCAGCCTAAACCAGTTCAGAACAGGTTAAACTGGTTAGAAGCAGCTTAAACTGGTTCAGACCTGTTCAAATTTGCCAAAATCAGTTTAAAAAGGTTCAGACTGGTAAAAACCTATTTAAACCAGTTCAAACTGTCCAAAACCAGTTCAGACAACTTAAACCAGCTAAAACCGGCTCAGACCAGTTCAAATCAGTTCAGACCAGCTTAGACCAGTTCAAAACAATCTAAATAAGCTAAAACCTGTTCAAACTGGTTTAAACTGTCTACAACCAGTCTAAACAGGTTCAGACCAGTTTAAACCATTTCAAACCAGTTTAAGAGGGCTCAATGTTGGAACTAAGGGAAGTTGTGAGCAAACTTGGGGAGCAAATTAAGGATTGAACAAATTAGGTTAAAATTCTGCCCAAAAGGGAGTAGTCCTCTTAGAGTTTTCAGGAAGTTTTCAGGTGTCAAAGGAATTAGGTTAACAGGAAGATTGAGTGTGTCATTGGGGAAAAAAACCAAACTGCTTTGAATTGGTCTGCTGGAGGCAGAGAGGTAAGTTTAAAAAAAAAAAGCAGGATAAAACTCTCCCAAAACAAGTAGGTTTTATCTCAACTCTGATTTCTGTATGTTTTTGAACATGTGAGTTTTCTTTCTGTTTTGTGTGAGTTTACAGTTTCGAAGGTAGAATCAGAGAAGTGATTTCTCTCTGAGTAAAAATGCTTTGTTTTACTTTGGTAGAACTTTAGCTGCAGCTCCAAGTTGGTAACATCTCAAACCAAGCAGCCCTTAGCAGGGCTTTGGACTGCAAGCTTTGCGGGAAAGCCCATCATCTCAAGTTAGGTTAATTAATGAGCCACTTAAAGCCACTTGGATTTTGTTTAAATTAAATCTAGGGGACTGTCTTTGCAGCTCCACCCCAACATATCTGACATCAGGGCAATGTGTTATCAAGATACTATTAGGAGATACCCTGTTTTCCAGAGTTTAGCCCTGCAAGCAAACTGTCCTGAGTTTGGTGTAACAACAATCCTTTTCACTCACCTTCTGGAACTGAAAGTCCTGAGCTTGGGCAAGCACCAACAGGCCCAGACTTGAAGCCCTGCTATGAACAGACTTTGTGTCACTAGACAACCTCGCCTCACTGTTTGTTTGACTCTTTGTATAGCCACAAGAATCAAGGCTTGGCCATGCTAAAGCAGGTCCCCCCACTAAGGTCGGGGCCCTGGCACATGTGTCTAGATTCCTCCTTGTTTCCAAGCCGTTTCTCTCACTTTGAAATTAAACTTGTGTTTGATTCCTGACTCTCCTGTCTCTAGCCTGCTCTGTTCGGTTCTGGCCACCCACAAGTTAGAGGCCAGTTCAGTCCAGTTGACAGTGTTTAAAACTGCAACAAGTTTTTTGTCTTTTAAGACACTTTGATCAGGGCTTTTATATCATTGCCTTAAACACAATCACTTTATAAGTAACGTTGGTGAAAACTGTGAGAGAAATACAGCTCTCTTGATCTGTAAATTATTAAATGTTACCTCTGTCCAGGTAAAACTTTATATGTATTTCCTAGAATATGCAGCTTGAAATTCCCAGGACGATGGGAGTCAGAGCTGGAATGCTTGGGGCAGCTCTTTGAATCTCAAAGGTAAAGGAGGAAGGGGATTCCAACTTTGTAAGGAAGTAGAGGAAAAGGTCATACAAAGCTGGGAATTAATACAATTTGTCTTTTAGGGGGAAAAAAAGGAAATATATGAATTTGTGGATAATAATCTTTTTTTCTTCTGAAGTGCTAAGAGTATTGAACCTTAGAGATTAAAGTGTTATAAATCTGGATTGGATTTCATTTATTAGCTGTATGGCCCAAGAAAGTGACCCTATATCTATTTGCCTCAGTTTACTGTTCTGTAAGGGGATGATAATAGTAACATATATTATATAATAAAATAATAATAATAGCCCACCTCCCAGGGTCATTGTGAGGATCATACTATTATTGTAGAATGCTTGGCATAGGGCAAGCACTATATGAATGTTAACTGTTTTTATTATCTTTTCAATTAGATGTAATTGCTTCATACTTGATAACTTTATGTGAGTTTTTAGATGTGATCAGTATACGATGACAATGGTGATAGATGAATGATTTTCTGGGTAAGAGAATTTGGAAGTGCATTTATCTGAACTGAGGTCACCTCAGGTGGTAATGGTTTTGATCAGTAATTGGTTTTGTTTCAAATTTGAAATACATAATATTGTTTATGGCATTGTTATATTTCTAAATTTTCTCATATTTTGTAATCTGGTAAAATATCAGCAATGTTGTTAGATTAAGAATTGTACTATAAAAAAAAAGGATGAATGGGTTAGGAAGCTGTTAGGTCATTCTATCAGCCTTGTTGACCCTGTGTTAGTAATATTCTGAAGCACTGTTATTTAAGAGGAAGTTTCACTTAAAATTATTTGGCTATCACTTATGAAAATTATGAGTTTGTTAACTAAGTTATTTGGAGTTATTATTTTAATAAGGTATTTAAATAGGTATTTTAAAAAGAAAATTGGTAATTATACAAAGAAAAGCCCTTGTAAAATCTCCTTTGTAAACCTACAAGGATTTTTGGAACCATCTAGTCATAAATTCTTATCAACCTTATGCAAGAGTTTTTGGGATTCCTTGCACAAAGTGGCAGGGGGGAGTGTAATTTTCAAGCCTGCTTAAGCTATATTCATATATATGTTAATCTGGAGGATTATAGCAATTGAACAGTGTTGTTTTTCTAGGGGTTTAAGTGAGCTATTACATATTCGTGTGGGATTCCAGAACAGAATTATTTTTTTTGATTTCTAGTGATACAGTTTAAAATAAAAGGCCTGGTAAACTTTGTTATTGTGATAAGACTGATTTAATTGGGTATAATTTTTTTGGCTTAGAAAAACTGAATATTCTCTCCATTGCAAACACCTTTTGACTAGAATGGGGTGGCACTTAAGAATTTGTGGTAATTAGGAATTTATTTTGTTATAGTACTTTGGAGATTTATGTTACTTAAAGACAATTTACACCTACTTAGTCTTGATAAATTCCAATTTTTAAGATTTATTTTATTTATTTTGCTTTAAGATTGAATAAGTGAGAGAAATATCTGTCATTTTAGAGGTTTCCAACTAATTTACTTCATGAAAGTTTAGTGATTATCTGTTTAACATCAGGATAAATTTTAAGCTGTTTTTAAGAAAAGGAAATGCTTTGAGGAAGGAATGTTTAAGTAAAAAAAAAAAATTTTATAAAAAAACCCCAAAACTCTTGGTGATTTGTAAAAGGCCTGATAAATTTTATCTGTAAGCCAATTTATTGCAGTAATTTGATGGTATTAATAAAAATTGTGTCCAGACATATTGTGATTAGTGAGACTTTATTGTTTGAGGAGAAAACTTTTTCTGAGACCCTGAATATTCCTTTTGGAGTTTCCTTTTTAGGTTTCTTGTGTCTTTGGACCAGCCTTAAATGGGTGCTTTAAAAAAAAAAAGCCAGCGGCCACCAGCTCAATGGAAGCGATATCTGAGATCTAAGGCTAAGGAATATCTGTCCCAGGGAATAAAGTAGGGGAATTACCTTGAGAAGGCTAAAGTGGACTCTTCTTAACTCATTTTCCCATACAAGAAATCTATCTACCTGGTTCCATATGCTAGGATACTTATAGTGGAATAGGACCTGAGGACCACTTTTGAGGCTTTTATAACCAGGTCCCTGATTATAACTCTCATAGCAAATTCTATTATCAGGGTAAACAAATAGTGAAATTGTGTTATTGCAATACTGCATCTATTAGTTAATAGATTAATACTAAGGCATCTGAATTATTGTAATAATTTGCAAGTATGAAAGATCTTGCTGTTTTGATCTGAATTTGTAGTCATTCCATGGCCTAAGCTAGAACTAAAATTAGTGCTTGTACTTGTCATATGCAGTTCCTAAAGGATCTCATTCTTTCAGAATTATAGGAGTATAAATATACAAAGGAAAAGAAGTTTGTGGAACAAAGATATGAATCTATTAAATTGTGAGGTTAAAGTCAGAAACCTCTTTTGTTTATGTTTTAAGGAATAGAATTTCAGTACAGTCAGTTATGTTAATGAAGAGTAATTACCTGTGCCGGTCGCGTCGTGCACTCTCCTCCTACAAGGAGCAGGCTGCCAGGGTCATACTTACCAGTCTTCGGAGTCCACCCAGATAAACACAGAGACAAGCCGATCAGGAGGTGAAAACACTCAAACTTTATTCAGAGGCCATCACAGCAAGGCCAAGCAGGAAAGCAAGAGCAAGAGAGCAGGAGCAAGAGAGAGTGAGCTCCGAACCCTACTGCCCCTATATACCTTCCTAGCCCCTCCTCCTCAGCCCGCCTACTAGTCATTGATTGTAGGATCAGATACCGGAAGGGGATGTCTGGGGTTAGCGCTGCACCAAGGGAGAGGACTAGACAAAGGGAGCTCGTTCTCTGCCGTCCCACTCCCACGTGGCACAGCCCCCTGCCTCAGGAGCACATGCTCCGGCTACTTCCCTGTATCCTGTTCCTACCCCAGTTCACCACAACTCCACATGGCACAGCCCCCTGCCTCGGGAGCATGAGCTCCGGTTACTTCCTAATATCTTGTCCCTGCCCCATCTTGCCACAACCCTCACGTGGCAGTAGCCAACATCAGACAATCCCTCACAATTACCTATCAGCTTTCTTGTGTCACCTTAATGAGAAATCTGATTTTATTTAATCTGGGATTGGAACATGTGCAGAAATGGATGCAAACTACTCCAGAGTCACTTTAAAGATGTTGAAAGGGATTGTTTAAAGGGATTCTGAGAGCAGTAGTCTATGTTTATGTCTATTTGAACATGGTTAAGAATTGAACATGTCTTACTACAGACAATGTTTCATTTAATCTGTTCTCTGTATACAGTTTAGGATTCTTATATTAATATATCCCACCCCAAGTCTTCTGTTGTTTATTATTAATCATCTTATAGCAAAATCATTTTTGTAATGTTGAACTTGGGAATGAAAAGGCATCTACTTAGCATGAGTACTAGTTATATCAAGGTAAATTGTGATTTTTCATGATTAATCTTTTACTATTACCCACATGAGATTATAGTCAATACTTTCTGTATATACCAGGGAATGTGATCCTTGAAAACTATGATTATTAGAACTTGCTGTTAACTGATATTATTCTGAGTCTGACTCCAGGTATAATCATCAAGGAATGCCATTGAGACAATGAACTGATGATGCCAGCAACCCTACGGGGTTTCATGCATGAACTGCAGGTGGAGTTCTCCTGACAAAAAGTTGGGAAAATGACTTTTGGCATGGACTGAAGTGGGATTCTCCTGACTCCAGTGTGACCTTTCCTCTTGAATGGAAAATATCCCAGCTGGCTGACTTTAAGTCTGGCTCAATAAAATTGGCTTTCTATATAATTTTTGCCTGGAATTGACATGAAGTTAGGGAAGCATTATTCCCTTACTGTATAGTTATGTACCTATTCTTCTTTTATGGCAAATTTCTATAATCATATCAAATGATCAGGATAAACACAATATTAGAACTTTATCTCTTAGTTTAATGCTGAACTACATTTGAGTGACTATAATAAGATAGTTATAAGATTTGAACTATTGAGCATAGAATTTTAGTCCTTTCTATATTCCAAACACCTAAATGCATAAGTATATAACCTTGTAATGTATTGTTACTGCCTAAGTTAAGGTCCTTTAATTTTTCACAATGGTATAGGGATAATTAGGCAAATGATGCAAAGATCTGTAAAATCAGGATATCATACTATTATTTAGTAAATATCATAACTCTCACTTTTGTGTTAAGGAAAGGAATATCAGTACAATCTTAGAAGAAGAATGGCTTATGGTCTATCTTATAAATGCCTTATAGACATTTACTTTTGTTAGGGATTATTCATTTGAATATTGCTAGAAGGTGAAAATGTTTTTATTACAAACTTATTTTATTATAATGTTTTTATTATAAACAACTTACTTGATATGTACTGTTTAAAAATTGATTATATATCCCCTCCCAGAACCTTTTGTTACAACTGAAGTTAATCTGACAATTTTTAAATGAATTTATTTTTGTATTAGAGTCCATCTTAAAAAAAGTGTTCTGTTATTAATTCCTTAGTGGAATCTCATCCTCCTAATGGGAATGACTAATGCCAAGTATAAAAATTGAGTTCTAATTTTCATATGTATATGTATATATATATCAACATGACAATTGGCCAACCTAAAATTGTAAATTCCCTGGTCTAAAAGCTTCCAAATTTGATTTTCTAATAATAGAGACACAAGATCTGGGCTAACTTTTGTTATCTGACCTGGTTATTGGCAAAGTAAATTTAAGTTGGTGTTAAGACCAATTTTATAGGAGATTTCATTTTGATATAACTCACCTCCCATTGTGTTAACCAATCAAAGTTGGTTGCTACTTCTCTTCCAAGAGAACATACAATCCCTGAACCCATCTTGCCATGATTGTCTTTGATCTGAAAGAGTTGGCCAAATGACCATTCTTTTATTGATAAGGTGCTGGCCTTATTAATAAAATGATTACATTATCCAGAAATTATGTCTCTCAAACCTTTTTAATCACCACTATATATATATATATATATATTTGTGTGTCTAATGATGGCCATCTCTAGGGTAGGAGGGGAGGGAAGGGAAGAAAAAAAGGAAAAAAAAGAAATCTACATGATAACTTTATTATATATTTAAAAGGAATAGCAAGTTGTACGTAATAGATTTGCAGTTTATGTGCAATCATCTTTTTTTTTTATTATGCTATGCTATGGAAATGCTTGTTTTATTCCACAAATTAAAAGGAAAAAATATTTTTCAAAAAATAAAATAAAAAATTTACTCAGAAAAAAAAGGAAAGAAAAGGCCTTATGCAGGAGGTTTTAAACATAGTCTTGAGGGAGGCCATAGAAACCAGGAGGCAGAGATGCACAGAGAGAGCATTCCAGGTAAGGGGAACAGCCTGTGAAAACACATGCAGGTCAGAGATCAACTGAGAGGTGCCTGCAATGTGTGTAAAAAGGCTGGCAAGGTTGTGAATGGCTTTAAAATCCAGACAGAGGATTTTATAGTTGATCCTGGAGGTATAGGGAGCCACTGTAGTCTATTCAGTTGGGGGAGTCACATGATTAAGAGGTGTACTTTATTTTATTTTATTTTATTTTTTTGTAAATAATTCATTTAAAACTTAAATACAAAATGAGAAAAGAAAAAAAGAGAACTTTCCATGTATACAATAGAACACGAGAAAATTCAATATAAAACAATAAATTTCCATTTCAAAAAACCTATATGATAAATACCACACATTGTTTTCAAAGCTACCCAACTTTTTTTTGCTTTTCCTTCTAGGTTTTCTTTTGTTCTCCATTCTACACTTTTTACTTTTTTTTTTTGATCCCTCCCTCCCCCAGATGCATACTTTAAGAAAATCATTTTGGTAGCTGAGTGGAGGATGGTTTGGAATAGACAGAGACTAGTCAAGGTGACTAACCAGTAGGCTATTTATTACAGGAGTCCAAGAAAGAATCAGGAGAGCAAGTGAAGTATAATAATAATAATAACAGCTAACATTTATATAGTATCTGGCACTGTGCTAAGTGCTTTACAAATATTATCCCATTTGATCCTCACAACAACCCTGGGAGTTAGATGCTATGATTTTCCCCATTTTACAGATGAGGAAATTGGGTCAAATAGGGTTAAGTGACTTGCCCAGGGTCACACAGCTTGTAAGTGTCTGAGGCTGGATTTGAACTCCGGTCTTCCTGGACCAGTGTTCTATCCATTTCACCACCTAGCTGCCTCTTGCTGTTATATGTTGGATCCCCTAACAGAATGTAAGGTCCTTAAGGACAGAGGCTTTTCCAATTTTATATTTATATCCCTAGAACCTAGCATAACACCTGGAACATAGTATGCATGTAATAAATGTCTGGTGATTGATTCAAAATTCATTCAACAAGTATATATTAAGTACCTGCTACTTTTCCAATGCCCTTGATATCATTTGCAACTGCGTCCCTGAGAGAGATCTCGGAGAATCAAGGAAGGAGGGAATCAGGGAAAGGTGGATCAGGGAAAATGGTAACAGGAAAATGTCTTACCACATCTTAGTCAGGACTGGCCTGTAATTAAGAAAATCCCTAGTCAGAGGGAAAGGATAATCCTAGTTGGGAAGCAAGATAGGGTGAGGTTGGAGATGATAGAGAAAAATGTAAGTCTAAAGCTTAGCCACATCATTATCAGAGAGGCTGCAAGGAGTCTGTGTTCACAGGTAATATTTGGAGATAATGGATTTGTGGGTAGCTGTCAGAGTTAAAAGGTGAGGGGATCTGGAAAAGATTGGGAAGCTGAGGTGTAGGTAGCCAGAAAATTAACAGTTTATCCAAATTCATGCTATTTCTGGACGATACTAATACCTCTTTGTGACTCATCAGCCCCACACAATTACCAGGCTATTCAGTTATCACCTGGGCAAGTCATTTAACTTCCCTGGGTCTTGGTTTCCTCACTATGGGCAGCTAGTGGGTGTAGCTAGGTGGTGCAATGGGCTTGGAATCAGGAAGACTCATCTTTCTGAGTTCAAATCTGGCCTTAGACATTTACTAGTTATGTGACCCTGGGCAAGTAGCTTAACCCTGTTTACCTCAGTTTCCTCATCTGTAAAATAAGCCAGAGAAGAAAATGGCAGACCACTTTGTCAAGAAAGCCCCAAACAGGGTCACGAAAAGTTGGACATGACTGAAAAACGACTGAACAACAACAAATAGGTGACGTGGATAGAGGACTGGACCTGGAGTAAGGAAGACTGGGATTCAAATCCATTCTCAGACACATACTAGCTGTGGACCGTGCACAAATCATTTAACCTCTGTCTACCTCAGTTTTCTCATCTGCAAAATGGGGATAATAATAGCACCTCCCTCTCAGGGTAGTTGTGAGGATCAAATAAAATAGTATTTGTAAAGATTTAGACCTCAGAGGAATAAAAGAATGACAGTAGCTGGAGATTGGAGATTGGATTCAAATTCCAAATGAGAGGCCTTCATTATATACCTGTGATCAACAGGAGACCTAAAACCACGCATGAAATATATCTTGCATATATGTTCATAGAGCTGAGAGGGCAGGATGGGAATGGGGGGTTGTTAGTCTGGTTTGGTTGGAGCATAATATGGAGAGGAATAATGTGAAACAAGGGTATAAAAGCAGGCTGGAGGTAGATTGTGGAGGACCTTGAATACTAAGCTGAAGGTTTGGATTTTATTCTATGAGCAATGCAAAACCACTGGAGGTATTTTAGTGACTGAGGTAAGAAAAAGAAGGGATAAAGTTCTGACCTAGGCTGATAGGAGCAGATTTGGAGGTGACAAGATGGGTGAGGAAGATGTTTTACTTCATACTTACAACATGCCTATGAGATAAGTAGAATGAGCATTATGATTCCCATTTTACAGATGAGGAGACAGACCCACCAAGTGAGTGTAGAATCAGGCCTAGAATTCAGCTCTCCTAATTGTCTGGTTCTGTGCTCTTTCTAGTACAGTGGACTATCTTGTCCTTTTTACATATAGACTCTGTGGGTATATCTCCTTTCCCATTGTGATTCTAAAGACGTCCTTCTTTTGTAATTTTCTGTTACCTTTTTCTCTGGGAGAGGATGGGCAACATCTGTTGATGACAGAGTCTTCACAGTGTATTTACTGTTGAATCTCGAAGTATTCTGTATTCACAACAGAAGAGGAATCTGGTGCTTAAACGGAATTTCTTTGATAGCTAAGGAAGGGACAGAGATGCAAGGAAGTACAAAACAGAAAGTTGGTTGGAGCAGAGGTTTAAGGCCTTGCAGTTGATAAACAGAAAGCAAAACTACAGTGAACAGATTATGACATCAATCATTTGAGAATTAGAGGCTAAAACATCTGGGAAATAATAGCTCACTTTTTCTAGCATTTTAAATGCTTCACAGGATCATAGATACTAGAAGAGAACTCAGAGGCATGTACTGACTCAAGTCAGAGGAGATGTGGGTTCAAATCCACTTCTGATCTTTACTATATGTGTGTCTTTGGGCAAGTCACTTAACTCCAATTGCCTCCCCCGCCACCCCCGCTCGCCCCCCAAGGAACATATCATTAACAAGCATCAGCAGCAGGATTTAGTCCTCTTACTCCAGAGATAAGTTGCTCTTTGCATGGTACCACAGTGATTTCTACTCAACAATCCTGTGAGGTAGGTGATACAAGTGTCTTCATTTTTACAAATGAGTAACAGAAACCTCAGAGGTGCTGTGTGATTTGTCCACTGGTGCGTAGCTAGAAAGTGTCACAGCTGGGACTCAAACACAGCTCTCATTTTCTAGACCACACTGTTCTTGCCACTAAACCTTTTTTTTTTTTAACCATGACCTGTGACTGAATTGATGTGGGGAGCTCCCAGTAAAGAAATTCCTGCTACCAATACAAGTTGACATTTGCTTTGCAATTTATAGTCTTAGAGAGTCATCCAGGGCATCAAAAGATTAAGTGACTTGTTGAGGATTACACAATCAGTCTATACCAGAGACAGGTTTGAACCCGGGGCATCCTGACTCTGAGGTTGTCTTTCTATCCACTAGATCAAGGTATTTCATAATAAAGAGAGTCTTCTGACATCTATCTGTCTATCTATCTATCTATTCATCTGCTATCATCTATCCACCACATATCTCCACCTCTGTCTCACTCTCTTTGTCCCTGTCTCTGTCTCTGATTCTGTCTGTCTGTCTCTCTAAGCAGTACTTACTATGTGCCAGGACCTGTGTTCCCAGGATGTGGGGATGGCACTTGAAAAAAACATGTATGATTACTACTGATGATAAGGTTGTGTAGCACTCAACTTAAGAAAGCTTTAATATTAAATAAGACATACTTTTTTTCTCTTTGGGAAGGCTGAAGGAAAAGGAATGTGCACACACAATTAGCCATCTGGTTGGCCACCTGGATTTAAAATTTATAGAAAGTAGGATTTTGTTGTTTGGTCATTTCAGTTGTGTTCAACTCTTTGTAACACCATTTGGGGTTTTCTTGGCAAAGACACTGGAGTGGTTTGCCATTTCCTTCTCCATTTTACAGATGAAAAACTGAGGCAAACAGTGTTAAGAAACTTGCCCAGGGTCACACAGTTAGTAAGTGTCTGAGGTCAGATTTGAACTCATGAAGAGGAGTCTTCCTGACCCCAAGTGCTCTATCCACTGCACCACCTAACTGTCCTACAGAAAGTAGATATACACCCTCAGACAATATCTTAATCCACATGGGCTTCATTTAAAAAGAATGACATTGCCTTAGAAACCATGAAGTTCATTAGACTTTTGTGGGACAAGAAGAAAGGAACAGTGTGAAAAAAATATTATACATGCTTTAACACATTGCCCTCATACGAAGTAGCCACTTAATAATGCTTATAGGATTGAATTGAATAGTAGGTATTTAATAAATGTCCTTAGAATGAATGTTTATTTACAAGGAATATAATTCAGGAATACTTAGTCTGTCTTTGTTCACTTTCCTTCCGGGACAAAGAATTCTTCACAAGGGGATGGTTCCCTTTAAAGAGTTGACAGCTCTTCACTGTGGGTAGAAAGAGATGAAAGTGGCACGAGAAGAAACCTGCATTTTGTACTTTTCCAAAATTATCATCTTATCGAATTCCCCAGCTACATGCAAGTGTCAGATGAAAAAGACATAGGGCAATTAGTTGATTGTAAAATTTCCTGTAGTGTCACCATTTTATAAGCATGGGCCTATAAAATCCTGCCTTTCATGTCCTCACTCCAGAATGTTGTGCTCTGGGTTCCCACCCATTAAAGGTTAAACTCACCCAGAAGAATGGGAATGTTGAATGATTCCCTGACTTCAGCTGGATGTCAAGGAGAAGGCTTTGCCTTTGCCTTTTCCACGCAACATGGAGAAACCCATGCCATTCAACCTACTCATCCCACTAAGCTTTCATTCTCTCCAGCCATTTTATATTCACGTTTATTAACACTGATTACAGATTATTTCTTTCCCTTAACAGTATTAAGTTTCAACCCAAGTAGTTTTTCAGATCCAATTCTGAAATTTAGTGATTCACATTAACAATATGACAGAACACCAAAGGAAGGGTGATCACAGATTTAAAGTAAAGCAAAAAAAGTAAAAGTTCTTTGGTAAATGAGATGAAGTGGAAAATTACACCAGGAATCTCACATTCTCTTTCTGGTGGAGTTTGTCATTAAGCTATCTGGGGGCAGCACTGAGACTCTAGAATTTGCTTTCCAGAGCAGAAACATAAGGGCTTCAGTAATCTGGTGTCACCTTCCAAGGGTAAGTCCTCTCCAGCAAGTTTGACCTAGAGTTCATACAATGTGTGCAAAAGTATTTTGAACACTTAGAGCCATAAATGAAAACATAGGGTATTATTATTCTCTGTCCCATTACTCTAAAATTGTTCTTCTTTAGGTGGCTGAAGGTTGGGGACACTTCCTAATGCCAGCTGGGTGGCAGGTGAGGAAGCTGGAGAAAAGATAAACTGTATGGAAGGAGGATCAAGTGAAGCAATGGGTCAGGTGGGTAGACTGAAATCCAATAAGCAAAGAAAGCACAGGGAAGTTAGCCAAAGTAATCCACGGCTGCCAGGTATAGAGGCAGGTGCCTGTAGTACTTGCTATATGGAGGCTGAGGCTGATGGTTCATTTGAGTTCAGGAGTTTTGTGCTGTAGTAGAGCTAAGCTTGTTGGGTGTATGCCCTAATATTGGCACTAACATGGTCATCTCTTCTAATCAGAAGGCTACCAGGCTTCCTAAGAAGGGGTAAATTGAACAAGGCTAGAAATGGAGAAAGTCAAAGCTCCCAGGCATCCACAGTAGATTTGGACCTGTGAGTGATCCCTGCATTTAGGTGAGATAAGAGACACCCAGATTAAAATGAATGAATGAATGAATGAATAAGAGAAATCTCAGGCTCCTGCATGTGGTAAGAAATCAGGAAGGCAACAGGGGTGAGGGAGACAGGGTGGAAACAACAGGAAGAGGGAGATTAAGGTGTTGAAATCAAGTGGACTTAGAGAGGTGAAGCAATTTGATCCAGCTTCCAGATCTAGGTGACTTTTTATTTCTCTCCCTCCCAGTAGAAAAAAAGTTAGTCCTTTAGTAAGAAGATCCTGGAGGCTTTCAGGGGAAGGCAACTGGAAATATCTGGTTGGGAGGAAGAGAAGGGAGAGGGGAGCATAAACCAGATATAGACAGCAATCTCTAACAGCAATAACTAAAGGAAATCCAGCCCTTAAAAGGAGGAAGGAAAGAGCCCACAATTGTTCTCTGGGAGTCTCTGAACATGGGGAGTTGTGGGTAGGTAGCATTTGGTGAGAGAGTTTATGTTCTAACCCTATCATGGAACTAGATTTTTTTCCCCTAGAGGTAATGAGGCACACCAGACCCATTTGCTCTAGATTAAAAACCACAATGATTTACTAATAAACATTTCTAGGATTCTCTGGCCTTCCTCACTTCATCACTTCTCACCTAGACTATTGCAATAGCCTGCTAGTTGGTCTCCTCACTTCAAGTTTCTCCTAGTCCAATCCATCCTCCACTCATCTGATTTTTGTAAAGTACAGGTGGGACCACATCATCCCCCCACTCAAGGAATTCCAGTGGCTCCCTCTTATCTCTAGGATCAAACACCAATCCCTCAGTTTGACATTTAAAGCTCATCATAACTTGCCCCCTTCTTTTCTAGCCTTCTTTACACCTTGATCACTTCCAAAGATTCTACATTTCAGCAGCACTAACCTTATTGCAGCTCTTTAAACGCAACCCTCTATGTTCCATCTCTGTACCTTTGTACTGACCATTCCGCATGCCCAGAATGCTCTCCTTCCTGACCCCTACCTCTTAGTTTTCCCAGCTGTCTTCAGGACTCAGCTCAAATTCTACCTTCTTCAGAAGGGCTTACCTGGTCCTCCAGCTGCTAATGCCTTCCCCTTTTATCTTTACATTGTCTCTATATATTTTCTATTGTTATTCAGTTGTTTTCAGTTATGTCCGACTCTTCTTGACTTCATTTGGGGTTTTCTTGGCAAAGATACTGGAACAGTCTGTCATTTCCTTCTCCAGCTCATTTTATAGACGAAGAAAGTGAGGCAAACAGGGTTAAGTGACTTGTCCAGGGTCACATGGATAGTAAGTGTCTGAAGCCAGATTTGAACTCATGGAGATGAGTCTTCCTGACTCCAGGCCCCGGCACTTTATCCACTGTACCATCTAGTTTCCCCTATATTTTATATATGCCTCAATAATTATAATTATATATTGTCTCTCCCATTAAAAAGTATGTTTGTGTGTGTGTGTATATGTGTGTATGTGTGTATATATATACATATATATATATATATACGCGTTGACAGCTGGAACTGTTTTTTGGGGACATTTGGTATTTGCGTTTTTTGGTACCCCCAGCACTTAGTGCCTGGTACATAGTAAACATTTAATAAATGATTATTAACTGATTTTTAGAGATCCCCAAATTGCTGCTCCTTTGCTCATTCTTATGACTTTTTTGGTCTTACTTCCTACCCTGCTAATTCTCCTTCCCAAGATAAGATTTGGAATGGGGGTTATAAGAGATGATAGTTTCTGTTCCCAGATGATTGTGCTCTATTAGCATTGACCAAGACTAGCTTGAGTGGAATTTGTGAGGTAGATAAGGTGGGTCTGGAAAGTCTTCCTCGCCCCACCTCCTCCTCCACGCCTCCGTTTTCCAGCCCTCTCCTTCCCTGGTTAGCCACGCCCTTTCCTAGGACTCCTACTCACTTTGTTCTTTTCTGGCCGAGGACCACCCACTGTAACTCCTTATTTGTGCCTGCCCTCCCTGATCAGCATGTCATGCATCACGTTTGCTCTTTTTTCCTCCCTCTTCCTTCCTGCATTATGATTTACCAGTTCTGGGTGGCAGCCTTCCAGGGCTCTGATCTTCCACTAATGTGAGAATCTGACCTAGGAAATTAACTTGTCTCTCGACCAAATAAGATATTTGCATTTAAATCAAGGCTTTCTGGAGAGAGCTAGGTCACATAGTGGACAGAGTGCTGGGCCTGGAGTTAGGAAGAATGGAGTCCAAATCTAGCTTCCAACACTTACTAGCTAGTCACTTAACTTTTGCCTGCCTCTGTAAAATGGGGATAATACTAGCGCCTACCTTCCAAAGTTGCTGTGAAGATAAAATCAGATAATATTTGTAAAGTGCTTTGCAAACCTTAAAGTTTTATAGCTATTATAAATAAATGGTAGCTATAATTAGAGATAATGCTTTCTCCTTTAGGTGGCATTCATTTTTTAAAATAGTATTTTATTTTACCCAATTATATGTAAAGACAATTTTTAACATAAATTTTAAATAAAATTTTGAGTTCCTAATTTTCTTCATCCCTCCCTCCCTATCCTCTCCCGACAGTAAGTAATTTGATATAGGTTATATATGTGCAGTCATGTAAAACCTATTTCCATATTAGTTATGTTGTGAAAGAAAAAATAGTTTGCAAAAAAATTACAGTTTTCAAAAGGAAAAAAAACACAAAAACAATAAAGTGAAAATAATATGCTTTGATCTGCATTCAGGCTCCATCAGTTCTTTCTCTGGATGTGGATAGTATTTTCCATCATGAGTGTTTTGGAATTGTCTTGGATCATTGTATTCTGAGAAGAGCTAAGTCAATCATGGTTGATCATTGCACAATGTTGCTGTCACTGTGAATAATGTTCTCCTAGCTCTGCTCACTTCACTCAGTATCAGTTCATGTAAGTTTTCCCAGGTTTTTCCGAAATTTGCCTGCTCATCATCTCTTATAGTACAATAGTAAATTCCAACACAATCACATACCACAACTTGTTTGGCTAATTCTGCAATTGAAGGGCACCCCCTCAATTTCCAATTTGGGTAGCATTCATTTTTAAGCCATCTATTGCCCCTATAATTAGGATAAACTCTGTCTATATGATAAATCATTACTGTAAACAGGTGTTTATTGAATGCTAAGATCCTTTTCTTAGGGAAGCTAGGAGGTGCAGTGGATAGAGTGCAGGTCTGGGAGTCAGGAATGTTTTGAGTTCAAATCTGGCCTCAGATACTTACTAGCTGTATGACACTGGGCAAGTCACTTAATCCTGTTTGCCTCCATTTCTTCTTCTGTAAAATGTATAATAATAGCACCTACCTCCCAAAGTTGGAGTTGAAGAAGGAAATGGAAATCCACTCTAGTATCTTTGCCAAGAAAAGCCCTAAATGGGGTCATTACGAGTCATACATGACAAGAAGAAGATCTTTTTCAGAAGTACTCTTTCCATAGTACATGAAATCATAGCTTCTAAAATTAGAAGAAACCTTAGAAATCGCCTCATATAACACCACCATTTTATAGCTGAAGAACCCAGAAGATGAAGGCCCAGAGAGGATACATTCAGTTCACTTCAATTCAATTCAGTTCAACAATCATTTACTAAATACCTTCTATTTGTGAGGCTCTGTGCTTGGATTGGGAAGGGAGGCCAGTTTGCCTGGAGTAGAGATTTCGGAAAGAGGAGGAATGTGAAAGACATCTGGAAGGATAGGCCAGAGTGAGATTGTGAAGAGCTTTAAATGTCAACTTGAAGAGTTTGACTTAGCCAAGGGCACACAGGCAGCAAAGAACAGAATTGGAATATGAATCCAGATCTCCTGAATACAAATCAGTCATGTCTAGAAATCAGAAGGCGTAAGACCTAAAGTATTTTGGAGGAGTTGACCATTTGTCAGACTCGACCTATATACCCAAAGTGTTGGTCTTTATAATAGGTAGCCAACATGCTCCCATAACTGGTTCTAACTCATCCCTCCCCTATAACCCCTCCTAAGACCTCAAGGTCATGTCTTGGCAGGTTAATATTGATGGAGAACTCTACAAATTCCAAAGCATACATAATGGGTACCATCTCTCATTTCTTCTCCTTGCCAGTCTACTTAGTACATGGAGTAGCTCCATCTCTTTCGTAAGCTTATGATATCCTGAATGTAGCACCTGCAAGCACTATTAACTCCCAGGTGTCATCATCATTCTTCTTTGGGCCCTACTATTGACTCTGGAACTTCTTTCTCCATCATGCTCCAAAGCCTTCTCATAGTGGAAGATCCCTTTGCCCCTGAAGCCCCTGATGACTGGTGGCAATCTACTAGGACCTATGTTTTAAGGAAAGATTCCCAAGCCAGCCATGTTCACTCTTTCCATTCCCTCTGGGTCCTGCTCCTGGTTCTTTGGACTTCTTTCTCTACCATGTCCATAAGTGTATACTTCTCTCTCCCATTTTTTCAAGCTCCCTTTTCAGAATTATCTTCCCTCCATTAGACTGTCAACTCCTTGAGGGCAGAGGCTTTTTTTCTTTTGGCTTCTATTTGTGTCCCCAGCCCTTAGACCAGTGCATGGTACATAGTGCTTAATAAAATCAAGAATGCTACTCACTTCCTGCAGAATGAGACACATACTTTTGGCTATGGACAATTCAGGTATTTTTTTTTAACTTGACTGTTCATATCTGTTGGGCAGCTAAGTGGCGCAGTGCATGGAGCATCAGACCTGGAGTCAGGAAGTTCATGAGTTCAAATCTGGCCTTAGACACTTACTATCTGCGTGAACCTGGGCAAATCACTAAACCCTGTTTGCCTCAATTTCCTTATCAGTAAAAAAAATGAGCTGGAGAAGGAAATGGCAAACCATTCCAGTATCTTTGCCAAGGAAACTCCAAATGAGTTCATGAAGAGTCAGACATGACTGAAAATGACTAAACAACAATGAATATCTGTCACAAGGATTTTGGTTTTTTTTCTTTCTTTTTTACGGTGGGGGGGAGGGAGAAAAAAAATAAATGCCTGAATTTGAAAGAAATCAATCTCTGGAAAAAAAAAAAAGAACAGGTTAGTAAATCCAGAAGAAGACAGCAATATATTGAGTACAAGGCTGAGGATAGATCTAGCAATTTAGTGAAAAGAATGCTGGACTCAGAGTCCAGAGACTTACTATTATTCTATCACAAGGATTAGTTTCATGACCTTGTTTCATGACACAATAATTAATCTCTCTGAGCCTTTGTTTCTTTATTTGTAAAATAAGAATCATAAAATTTGTCCTGCCCCCTCACAGTGTTGTGGTGAAGACTGAGTGAGATTCTATACTTGGAAGCATTTCAAAAATAAAAGCATTATTCCAAAGTAACTTTTAGATTAAAAAACATTTAGGGTTAAAAAAAAAAGGAATCACGAGGACTTGTGAGAAAGGTTTCACAGGAAAAAGAAGTTTAAGGAGATATATGAAAAAAGAGATAGGGGTCACTGACTCTGAAAATTCTAGAGGCACAGAGACAGAGCTCACCTAATCCAAAGTGCCTCAATTTACAGACAAGTAAACTGAGGTGGAGTAAAATGCTTAGTCAGTGAGTACCAGAGCCAAGATTAGGAACCAGGTTCATTATGGAAGAAGAAAGTAGAGGAGGCCAATGACATCCGAAGTCTAATGAAGATGCAAGAAATCAGCCTCTGCCGTTGTTTTCAGTGTTTTCCTAGCAAACACCGCTCTCCATGCTTTTTTCCCCCTAGGAGTTAATCAATCAACAAGTATTTATTAAGAACCTGCAATGTACCAGGCATTGTTAAGAACACAAAAATGTTTTAAAATTCTTTATTATTTCTTCCTCATCACCAACCTCTCCTTTTCTATGACCTTAACAATAACCCCCTGCAATTTCCTGAGACCAAAGATGTGTGTGTGTGTGTGTGTGTGTGTGTGTGTGTATGCTTGGAGGAGGGAGCAATGAAAAGGTAGGAGAGAGGTTCTGACTTTATGGTTCTTCTCTCGTATTTAATTTTTATCTCCCATGTGACATTCAGTAAAAGCTACCTTGTATTATTTGTCTTCTTGTGTGTATGTTTGTGTATACATGTATATGTATGTGTGTATATGTATGTGTATATGTATACGATGTATATGGGTATACTGGCTAGGATATGGGTATAGCCTGAGACAGACACACAGAAATTATCTATTACCTTTTAGAATCCCCAGTATTTAACACAATGTCCTGTAAATAGCTAATGTTTGGTTCCTACATTCTGGAGAATTATCATAAGATTGTATGACCATAGAGCAAAAGCTGGAAGGAATCTTAGAGGCCATCTAGTTGATTCTAATTGAATCCCCTCATTTTACAGGTGAGGACACTGATGCACACATTAAATGACTTACTCAAGGCCACACAGTTGCAGGTATCAGAGCTGGGATTTGAACCCAAGAACTTTGAATCCAAATCTGGCATTCTTTCTGCTATTCCCAAGAGAACCTTGCAGACCCTTCCAGAGGCAGTAAATAAATATAATGAATGAATGAAATTTAAAATAAAATGGCTGACAGTCCTCACTCACCATTAGAAGAAATCCGGGGGCAGCTAGGTGGTTCAGTGGAGAGAGCACTGACCCTGGATTGAGGAGGACCTGAGTTCAAATCTGGCCTCAGACACATAACACTAGCTGTGTGATCCTGGGTAAGTCACTTAACCCCATTGCCTAGCCAAAAAAAAAAGAAGAAGAAGAAGAAGAAGGAATCCGCATAGAAGTGTTTGCTGCTTTTCTTTCCTACGTCTGTTCTACCTTAAGGCACATTTGATTTGATTTGCTGTTGTCTGATTGTGACTTGTCCTGATCTCTAATATGTTAAAAATATATTCTGTTGATGCTTTTTGTTCTTACATCACAGACATTTCTGGTTGTACGCTCCTCTCTGTTCCCTCTCTATCCCACCCCACACATTCCCAAAGAAAACTCCCTTGTAACAAAAACAAAACAAAACAAAACACACAGTTCTGGCAGTGTGGTGTGGTGGAAAGAATACCACAGGAAGTTTCCCCTTATTGAATTTGTTTCTGGATCCATGCAATGTGACTATAAGCAAGTCACTTAATCTCTGCGCTCCAGTAAGGGGTTTAGACTAGATCAGTGGTGTCAAACTAGAATGGAAACAGGGGACACTAAACCATATGAAAACATCACTGTGAGCTATACATTGACTTAGAAAACCACACAATGATATTTTCTATATTTTGTTGTATTTTACTTAGTTTGTTTGATATTTTCCAATTATATTTTAATCAGGTTCAGGCTACACTCAGGAGTACCAGGGGGGTGCATT
This sequence comes from Vombatus ursinus, assembly GCF_900497805.2. Taxonomy (NCBI): domain Eukaryota; kingdom Metazoa; phylum Chordata; class Mammalia; order Diprotodontia; family Vombatidae; genus Vombatus; species Vombatus ursinus. Next base: position 60,084,905 of record NW_020954557.1, read on the forward strand.
TGGTCCACGGGTTGACACTAAAGGTCCCTTCCTGCTCTCAGTGTATGATCTTAAAGTCAATACCACCTAATACAATGATTGTTTCTTACAGTAGATGTAGCATTCCATACCCATGGTCCCTCATGTTTCCTCACTTCTTCTCCTAGGACAAGGTTGGTCAGTATATATATTTAGAACCACAGGATCCCAAAGTGGGTAATACCACCCCCTGGGGGTGCTGAAATGATCCAGGGGGCAGTAGTAACCCCAGGTGCAATTGGGGGATGTTAAATAAAAATAAGGGAGCAGTAGAATCATAAAGAAAAGAAGAGAAGAAATTTTTGAAAAACCATTCCTATATGTTTCATCTGTTGTGTAACAGAGTTAAAGTTGTACTGATTATATTATTTTCTAAATTAACACACAAAATGCAAGTTATAACCGAACAGTGGTCAAGTCCACAAACATGGCTTAACAAGCAAGTGTAGGCAGGTGAGTATGTCCCACATTGTTGGAAGTCCAGCATGCATTGGCAGGAATATGTGTGTGTAATGACTTGTTTATAATATGAAACTGTATGGTTACATTACATCATATTTTGTCATCAAAATTTCAATGCAGAAAAAAATCCAAAAATTTATAATAAATAATTAATTAAATTTAAGATGTGTTCTTTAATTAATTAATTTATTTTCAGTTTTCAACATTTACTTCCATAAGCTTTTGAGTTTTTAAGTTTTCTCCTCCTCCCTCCTCACCTCCTTCCCCAAGACAGTGTGGAATCTGATATAGGCTCTACATATACATTCCTATTAAACATATTTTCACATTAGTCATGTAAAGAAGAATTAGAACCAATAGGAAGAACCACAAGAAAGAAGGAAAAAAACAAAACAGAAGAAAAAAAATAAGAGCAAATAGTGTACTTCTATCTGCATTCAAACTCCACAGTTCTTTCTCTGGATGTGGATAGCATTTTCCATCATGAGACTTTTGGAGATGTCTTAGATCCTTTCATTGCTGAGAAGAGCTATAGTCATTGTACAATATGACTGTTACTGTGTACAATATTCTCCTGGTTCTGCTCACTTCACTCAGTATCAGTACACACAAATCTTTCCAGGTTTGTCATAGCACAATAGTATTCCATTACATTCATATACCACAACTTGTTCAGCCATTCCCCAATTGATGGACATCGCTTTAATTTCCAATTCTTTGCCACCACAGAAAGAGCTGCTATAAATATTTTTGTGCATGTGGGTCCTTTCCCCATTTTTATGATCTCTTTGGGACACAGCCCAGAAGTTCTATTGCTGGGTGAAAGGGTTTGCAAATTTTTATAGCCCTTTGGGCATAGTTCCAAATTGCTCTTCAAAATGGTTGGATCAGTTCACAACACCACCTACAATGCATTAATTTTCCTGATGTGTTATTTTTTCAAAAATATTTTATGTATTTTTGAGATGACACAAATTTTTTAAAAACTATTAAAGGGTTAAAGAAAGTAGATTTCAGGGGTGGGGGGAGTGCTGAGTAATTTTTTTTTGAAAGGGGGGCAATAGGCCAAATAATTTTGAGAACCTCTGTTATAGCTAGGTTTTGTTTTAGCAGTTTTAAAAATATACATTATTATATTCATTGCATATGCTTTTTTCCTGCTACTGCTTACTTCTTGTATCAATTCATAATTCTTCCCATGTTTCTGAGAATTCCCTATATTCATTTTTTCTTATGGTATAATAATAATCTATTGCATTCATAAACTGCATTTTGTTCAAGCATTCTCTAGTCAATGTGTACCCATTTTGTTTCCTTTATACTATAAAAAGTGCTGCTATGAGTATTTTGGTAGATATGGGCCCTTTATTTTTTGCCTTTGGGTCTCCTTGGGGCATATGCTCAGCATTAGGATTTCTGGGTCAAACAGAGTGAACTATTCAATGAATAATCCCAAATTATTTTCCACATAGGACCAGTTCATAGCTTCACCAATATTGTGTGCCTACCTACACATATGCCCTCCAATACTATTTCCATCATCTGTCATCTTTGCCAATTTTGCCAATTTATTGAATGTTTGACCTCAATTACATTTGGCACATGTCTGTGAGTATCCTTTACTTTTTCCTTTGACCCAGATCATACTTAAGCCTCTTTTCTGGCTTCCGTCTTTTGGCTTCCCTCTTCATTCACTCCTGTTACTCCTTCAGCTTTGCTGTTCCATGATATTGTCCTGCAACTGTTACCAGTTATAGGCATCTCAGCTCCCTCCCATCTAGATCACCTGGTAGGAACAGCAGTGTACTAGTGAACCACACAATCCCAGGGAGTGCTGGCTATTACCTCTCAAGTTTGTAATGCCTATTGGCAGAATGTAACAAGCACAATAAATGTCCATTATTAGTGATGATGATGGCATCTGGTCATTAGGCAACCAGTACAAAGGCTGAGGGTCATTATTTTCATCACCAATGCCTTGTAAACAGTGGTGTCTGGACCCTGTATCCTGGCAAGGCATTATAGGAGCATATGATTAGAGAATGAAAGCTGGAAGGAAGAAACAGAGTAAGAATGTGGAATTGATAATGGGGAACAAGGAGTAGGATGTCTTCTCCTGGTCCATGTGATCTGGATCATGAAACCTATAGAAGAATGCAGTGTCTTCTTGGAAGAGACAGGTTTTCATGAGTACCCGAAGATGGAAAGAACATGAGATGAAGATATCCAGGATGAAAGGGATTTTGTTAATAATGGAGCAGGGGACCCAGAGAACACAATAAAATGGGAGGGCAGGAGACCTTAGGGACCACTTGGAGGGCTGAGATCAATAGAGGATGAAGGGAGAAGAGTCAGAGATAAAGTCTTTTCACTTCAGCACTCTGAGTCATAGGTATTAAAGGAATAGGAGGTAGGAGTTTGACATTCCTAGGATAGGAAAAGAACCAGCTGATCAGAGCCCCTCCAGGGTCCTGCAATGACTGAGGACAATATCAACATGGGGCAGTGATGTTAGTTCTCACTGATTATCACTACAGATAGGAGGGAGCTGGGGCTGTAGCTAGACAGGTGAATGTGGAAGAGAGGTCTGTTAGGGCATCTTAGACGGCAAATATTAGACTAGACTAAATCACACTTGAAGTTAGCAGCTTAGCTTCATCTGAAAACAACAGGAAATTCGGATTTCAAAGAATATTCCTCCCATTTTAAGCAAGTACTAAGCTGCTGATCTCTGAATCGCGGGAAGTTTAGATTTCTCAATACCTGGCTTCCTGAGGCTGGGAAATTTCTAATGGAAATACTTGTCCTTTATATGAATAAAAAGAAGCCACCTTTTCTATAATAACTTCCTGTTGCCTTCAGTCTTTTTTAAGTATGATAGTACATAAGAACTAACATTTACATAACACTTTAAACTTTGCTAAGGGTTTCACAGTTATAATCTCATTTGACCCCCACAACAACTTTGGGAGGAAGATGCTATTCATGTCTCCATTTTGCAGATGAGGAAACTGAGGCAGACAAAAGATAAGACAGAAGTATTATCTTTTTCCTTAATATTCAACTTGCTCCTTTGCAGAGCAAGTTGCCATTCCATATTGTTTTTTTGTGCCCAATTAATTTTAATTAATGGTTCCTTAAGTCATGATCCTTTACCTCTCTCTTATTGAACCCGTTATTTCTTGATCTCTTTTGAGTTTGGATTAGCCTCTCAATATTGACTTTCCCACTACCTTTTCAACGGACTACAGGGAATGATAAATTGTCGAGGAATGCCGTTGTTTTGGTTTGTCCTTCATTTTCAAAGAGGACCGTGACATCAGGGAAGTGATACCATGACATGCAAATGAATTGGATTTAAGTGAGGGAGGGCTGTGCAAAGTCACCATCCTCACTTTCTCCTCTGGAGTCATCTGGATTCAGTGGCAAGATATAGATTAGGAAGACTGAAGATATCTCTTGATGCAGTGGGTGACCTTGGGTTTTTCAAGCTGAAGTCTTTAATAGGTCTGGGTTTAACTGAGGCAACCTTAAGGCTAGGTAAGAAATGAGGCAGAGAGTGTCTTCTTTTACCTAGTCAAAAAAATTCATTCTGGGAAGGGAAGGCTCTCAGAGTTTCTGGCCAACACAGAAACAAGTGCTATTTACTTTGAGCCCATCAGGGCTTAAACAATGACCAACTGAGGCTTGGCCTGGGACCTATTGTTGGCCAATCCACGAGAGCCAGAATGAATTGGGTTTAAGGCCTGGTCCTTAAGAAAGAAATCTAGCTCAAAAATCCCAAGATATCTTGCTGAGGTTTCAGTGATCAAAATTTACATTCAACAAATGCACCTCTCACCAACTCAACTCAGAGCATGCATGTACCTGTTTAAAAGGAGCAAACTGGACGCCATCCTGATCTGGCTGTGGTAATCAGAGCTCAGGCATTTATCACCTTGGTATTCACTTTTGCCTCAAACTGCTGAGTAGGGGAGCAGTGTCTGGGTTCATTTGGGCAGAGTTCACCATAACCTTGTAGTTTTTAATACCTAGTCTTGTTTCACTAGTGTCTTTGAAGCCAGCTTCTGCTACCTGTTGGAACAAGGTAACTGCCTCCTCCTAAGCATTCTTTAGACAAGCTCTTACATGGCCCTGGGAGATCAGAAGGGCAGGGGGCTGCCTTCTGCTTCAGTCAGTAGCAAACTTGCTCTGCCTTAGTTAACAGGCATCCATGGGCAGCTTGAGGCCCAGCCAAGCATGTTAGCACAAACCCTTTGGGAATCTAGGTCCTATTGTGATATACTTACACACACACATACACATACACACACAGATACACACATATATATGTATATCTACGTAATCCTCTCTCTCTATATGTATGTGTATATGTATATATATATATGTAAAATATACATAGATGTTTGTGCCTGACCACAATCTATTTGAAAGAAAAACAGAATTGTAAATATGAATAGCTTTTTTTTTTTTTAAAGCTGGGGTAGGATGGGGTTCAATATCATGCAGTTGGATTGTTTACTTTACAATTGCTTGTATTGTCAGGCACAGGGCTTTGAGAACTCTGGGTTCTGTTGCTTACTGACCCCACTTCTGCTTTTGTCTAACACATGAACTGTGAAATCTTATTAGCACTTGCAGAAACTCTTCCAGGGACAGGCAACAAATCCTAAGGGGAGGGAATCAGCTCCTGGCTCTTGTGATGGAAAAATGACAGCACCCAAAAAGTCTCCTGGCATAGTTCTGATTGAACCTTGTTATCTGAGGACCTGCTCAACTAAGGGGAAAGAAGCTTATCAGTAGAAGCTGGGCTGCTAGGAGATTCCTTTTTTGGCCACAGCAACCCGTAAAATAGATAAAAATACGAAACTGGTTCCTGTGTGAGTTCTTTTTATTTTCACACTGATGGCAAGAGAGCGGTCAAAAGGAGGGCAGAAGGTGCTAAGAACCACAGTTTAGAAACTGCCTACAAACATGAATTTAACTGTTGGTATTTTAAATGTATAATCTTTGTCCAGTGACCAAAGTGTTATGAAACTGAATCATATTCACACTGACATTCTCACTATAAATAAAACCAGAAAACATAAGTTGCAGCTAAATGTTAAGACAGCTCACAAGCTCCCCTCAGAGAGGTACAGAAAGGACTCACCATTCTTGTCATGGCACCATTATTTCAATCACCCTGTTTGCAAATTTTTAGTCATCCTTAATTCTTCCACGTACCTCAAACATCATATCCAATCATTGTCAAGTTGCTGCCTGTTCGATGTTGCCCACATGTGACATTCTTTATCTCTGACGGTGAATGGCCTCTCCCTCATTCCTGGCATGTTCTCTCTTTTCACCTACACCTTTTGGAATTCCTAGCTCCCTTTCCTACATGAGGCTTGTCCTGATTTTCTCAGGTGTTAGTGCTCTTCCTCAACTCCAAATTCTACTTTATTTACTCTACATGCATTTTGTATTTGCTTGTCGGTGTAAGTATCTAATTTCCCATCTGTAGATCATAAGCTACTTAATGGCATAGAATGTCCCCATCCCTTTTAGCTCTAGCTTTCAATTGTTACAACTTAGCAAATGCTCATGGTAGGGGGGAAGAGAAGCATTTTTAAGTGTCTATCACGAGATAGACATTGTGCTAAGCACTTCACGAATATTTTCTCCTTTGAATGGAGGAATTAAATGAATAAACTTTATAGAGAAACAAAACAGACACCACAATGAGGAGGCCAAAAGAAACCATGGTAACCTGCAAACACTTGGTCTCATTGCAAGCAGAAAGGAGACATATCAGTTAATGAAAACACTGCCTTAGCATACAAGTTCATTTGTAAAACATTAGAGTAGGACAATGGATTATGAGTAGTACTGCCTTGCTAAACGGTTAAAAACAATAGAAGAGGAAAACAAGTTTTCAGACAGCTTGATATGAAAGATGGATAAGCCAGTTCATCTCAAGAGCATTAGCAAATGGAACTGGAAGACGATGAATATATGTGAATTGGAATTGATCAATGCCATTCCTCTGGTGATACACTTTCATTATCAATGATAGTGGAACCAGTGCATTTGGAACCAGCCTACCCCAACTTATCATCCAACGTACTTCGTGAAGAAGTGGAAAACTCGAAGTTAAGAAAATGAAGTTAGGATGTATGGCTAAACCTAGCAAATACATAAGGGGAAAAAAATCTATGCTGTGCTAAAGGTACTAAGGGATTGATTTTTGAGGTATCAAAAGAAAAAAAAAATTAAAAAAAGAAAATGTTGAAGTCAGCAATGGAACCACCATCCTCCTGTGTGTTCGAGGTAGAATGAAGCCACAGATTATGAGAATTGAAGTAGATGATCTGGGAGGCCAGGGAGTTTGAAGGAGAAATAAACATATATATTGAAATCCCCAAGTATAAAGGCAAGGGTTGTGGTAGAGTGGAAGACCATGAACCAGTTGCCAAATTCTAAGGAAGGATGGAAAATAGTGGTACCATCACCTTACTAGAAAAAGGAGCTGAGATGATATCAGTAACTAATAAGCCTTGTGTGTTTCTCATCCCTATAATATTTTTATGAGATCATCTATGCATGCATCAAGTTGATGTTGATAGTATTAGAAAGCAATAATTGTTTTTTCATAGATTATTTTCTATAGCTGGCCACATCTTCAATTCAACAAACTTTTCTCAAGAGCCTACAGTGGGCAAAATCTCCACAAAATCCTACTCCAATATTTTATCATGATGTAATAGTGATCTTAAGTTCATGAAAGTAATGGCAGGAAATTGGAAGAGCTGGAAAGTTTTACCATATTGGGAAGGCTTCAAGTATGGTCTCAGCAAGACTATGATTACTTTCCATGGCCCCACCCTACCGAAGCTCAGAGAAGCTCTTCATCTGTCTTCAGGCTGTCTACTTGGTGACAAATTTTTTGGCCATGGTGAGCTATGAAACAAAGCAAAATAGAAGATGACTCTCACTATTGTTTGCTCCATTCTGCTTCTGCAGTGATAATGGTAGAATGGTACAAAGGGAAAAGGATAAGAATAAGCATTTATATAGCACCTACTAATGTTCTAGGTACTATGCTAAGCACTTTTTCAAATATCATCTCATTTGACCTTGGAGGTCAGATGTTTTTATTATCCCCATTTTACATTTGAGGAAACTGGAACAGAGGTTAAATGACTTGCCCAGGATCATACAGGTAGTAAGTATCTGGGGCTGGATTTGAACTCAGGTCTTCCTGTCTCCAGGCCCAGGGTGTCACCAGCTGAGAGAAGGGAGCACAAATAATAACAATTTTCAGTTGTCTATAAACATTATTTCTGGTACTAAATGCTATGTTATCCTTTGATTATGAAAAAGCCTTTGACTCAGTAGGGCCAGATGCAGACATAAAGGCTTGTTTCAAACAAAGGCTTTCTTGTATCAGTTAAGATCATGCAAAAATCCATGACTGGACTGGCCATAAAGATAACTTTGTTCAACAATAAAGTGAGTATTAGCATCAAGGGAGGACAATATAGCATCATCAAAGGTATTCAGCAGTGTCATGAAGGATATCTTGCAAAAAGTTCAAATAGAAGAGGCATTATTTCTTAATTTTTATTTTTTCCAGTTACATCTAAAATCAATTTTTAACATTTGCTTAAAAAATTTTTAGTTCGGGGCTGCTAAGTGGTGCAGTGGATAGAGCTCTGGCTTTGGAGTCAGGAGGACCTGAGTTCAAATCTGACCTCAGACACTTGACACTTACTAGCTGTATGACCCTGGGCAAGTCACTTAACCCCGATTGCCTCACCAAAAAAGAAAATAAATAAATAAATAAAATTTTAGTTCCAAAATCTCTTTCTCCCTTTCTCCCTTCCTCCCTCATTGAGAAGGCAAACAGTTTGATACATATACAGTCAAAACATATTTCCATATTAGCCATGTTGTGAAAGAAAACACAAACCCCCCCCCAAAAAGCAAAGAAAAAATCCTCTGAAAAAAATAAAGAAAGTGAAAAATAGTATGCTTTGATCTGCATTCAGATTTCATCAGTTCTTTCTCTGGAAGCAGATAGCATTTTTCATTCCTTTGGAATTGGAAGAGGCATTACCTCTTGTGGGAGAAGTTTTCTATAGATGTTTCTGTTTGCTGATAATTGTCTTGATTATACTGGACCCTGAGTCTTATTAAGAAGATCTATGGTCATTTAAAAGAAATTGACCAAAGCAGATGAAAAACACATATTGCCTAGATCAGCACTTCTTAAACTGTGGGTCACAACCCCATATGGGGCTATGAAAAATTTGGCAACAGTAAAAGGTTTCTGAACACACAAAAACAAAAATTAATTCAAAATCAAACACATAATGAATCCGAGTTGTTTCTGGCAGCACTTGCTTATGTTGTATGGTGTAACTTCACTGCAGCCTTGGTTCTGATCACAAAGCATGTGCACTTTGCACTGCCCATGCCCTCAGGCCATACAATACCAGCAGGTACTGCAGAAATGCTAAAAGGGGTTGGGAGTGGAAAAAGTTCAAGAAACCCTGACCTAGATTAGGCCATGGAGTCAGATAGGTAACCCACTGAATTAGCATATCTGTTTAGGTGTCTTGACTGAGTATTACAGATGGACCCAGAATTGGGACAGGGAGAGTAGGCTGGGTCACATTTGGGAAACTACCAAGTACTTTCAATGTACTGCTCCAATTTTTTAATGGCAAAATTCTTCTGGTGATGCTATGTGTCTGTGAATCATGAAATGTTATCCTAGAAAACTCACAAATGCAGTTGGTCCAAAAGTCAATGGAAAGGCATAAGCATCCTATTACTAACAATGACTTGCATGTAAGAAATGTCACAAAAGACATATCAGACATATCAGAGATACAAGACTGGAGATAGACCAATCACATACTGAAGAGTGAGGGGCTACTAGGACAACACTCTAGCTACCTACCTATTGGTGGGTAGCTGTTATGCTGTCCTAGTAGCCTCCCAAATGAAAAGAACTAGTGGAAGATTAGTGCTTTGTGTGGGTCCCTTCTGGGGGTTTGTGGAAATATATGGACAAGGACTAAGCAAAATGAAAGGGATCAATGGATCTGCTGCCAAGGCAAGGGCTCTCAAACTGATGATATCACACACCCATTACAGTGCTGCTGACGGTTTGACTCAAGCATCAGGGAAGAAAGAAAAATAATCAGGTGTTTTCAGTCAATATATTTTCAGCTTGAGTTGAATGCAGAGGTGCTGATGAGAGGTAATCTCTAGCACATTATTTAATTGAGTGAACACAGCTCAGCTGGGAAAAGTAGGTGAGAATTACCTAAGAAAATAGCTCCAGTTAGAAGTCCCAAAGAACTTAGCTAGAGGGCAAGACCCTAGATATTAATAATAGCCAACCAGTCAGGTAGTGATGCCACATCAAGGAGAGGGAAAGATTGAAAGAGTTAATTTACTGTTGATAGATATAAATCAATCTTTAATTTAACATATCTCGTTGAAAGATGGTAGTGTTAAAGTTGAGATAAGGCAGTATTAAAGCAGAGATACTAATTTAGTTTTAAGTCATTTAGTTATGTAAGGAGGTTAGTGAGCTGGGCATATCAGCAGGTATTCAGGACATTCCAGCTATGCTTCACTCCCTTCAGTGTTACTAAGGGCCACCTTGAGGCTTGCTTAGACTACAGGTTTGCCTGCTCCTGGCACTACCTGTCAGACACTGGAGGGGAGATGAAAGGAATTTTCTTACCCCAACCAAAATATCAAGCAAGTCTAGGGAGATTTCCCTTTGAGGGGAAATGGTGTGGGTAGGGGAAAAAGGATTTTTAACCTGAGGGGCTTTTTTTCTGTGCCCGCTGGGTGTAGCTGTGGCTGTGGCTAGGGACCTGACTAACAAAGGGGCTAAAACCGCTGATTCACTCTGGCCATATTTTATCGGGGCAGCCTCAGAAAAGAGCAATGCCATTCCTTCTGAACAAACTTCTCTTAGTGCTTGACTTCTTCCTCTCACATTTCTTCCCTCTTCTTACACTCACCCCCCAGGTCATTTTCCATGCTTTCTCAGAGTTTGGCAACTGGTTCATGGTCTTCCACTCTACCACATCCCTTGCCATTATACTTGGGGATTTTATCATATGTGTATATTTCTCTTCCAAACTCCCTGGACTCCCAGATCATCTACTTCAACTCTCGTGATCTGTGGCTTCATTCTACCTCAGCCACATAGGAGGATGGTGGTCCCCATTGTTGATTTCAACATCACTTGTAACAATTTGCCTTTTTCTATAATTATCTATAACTCTGAAATTCTTCTCTGACAACAACCTCTTTTCCTTCTATCATTCCTTTCTCCTCATTCTTCCTAAACTTATTCACAATCTTTGTTATAACTTCTCGTCCCTCTATCCTTCCCTGCTGGACCAGTCCATTAGTCAGCAGAGGCCTCGCTTTCCTTCCTTTGAAATCTCAATCCTATAGTTAACCAGCTCAACTTTACATTGTCTATCCTCTATCCTTGAATTCTTTGCCCTCTTATCCTGTCACCTTGTCATTCTTTTCCAAACCCCAACCTTGGAATATTTCTTCATCCACCTTCTCTGCTCCTACTCACATACTGCTAATCCAATGGAGAAAGTAGCAGAACTGCTGACTAGGTCCACTGAATTGTATGGAGGAAAATTATTCTGTCTATTGCTACTATAAATATTAGCATTTTTGCTGCTGTAAAAATCTGTAGTCATTTGAATGTCAAGTTTTACTGAATGATTTCATTCTTTCCTTGTTAGTTTTGGAGCTGTTCTAACACTCACTCTCAACTACCAATAATCATGTATTGATAAAAGGACAGTGGATCAGAGAGAAGAGTTTGTCTGTAAGCTCTTCTCAACTGATTATTCACCTCACAAGAAACAATTGGATAGACTGAAGGTGGGTCTATACATTGCTTACCTTCAAGTGAGAACTCCATGAACCAGAGTGCAAAAGCATGATGGAGGCCATATGGGTAAGGATGGAGGGAGAAGAGGAATGAACACGTGTGGTCATGGTGATAAGAACATGTTGCAAACACTTGGCTTTCTTTCTGTCCTCTCTCTCTTCTCTCTCCTCTCTCTCTCCTCTGTTTTTCTCTCTCTCCTTTCTCTCTGTCTCTCTGTCCTTCTTCTCTCTGTGTCTCTCTTGGTCTCTCCTCTCTGTCTCTCCTCTGTCTCTCTTCTTTCTCTCTCATTCTTTCTCTCTCTCCTCTGTCTCTCTGTCTTTCTTCTCTCTGTATCTCTCTTGGGCTTTCCTCTCTCTCTGACTCTCTCTGTCTCTGTCTCTTCTCTTTGTCTGTCTGTCTGTCTGTCTCTCTCCTCTGTCTCTCTCATCTGGAAGCTATCTCTCCCTTCTCAAATTCCTTATGCTAGTTTGTTTAGACCTCTCCTTTGTGTTTATCACATTCTTCCTTGCATTGTAGTTATTCCTAAATATGTCTTCTGCCACCCATTGAGTCATCCATTTTTGTATTTCGTTTTATATTCTTATCCCCAGCTCCTCACCTCAGCTGAGGCTCTACCTTTACATGGGAAATTCTTCTTAATGAAGGAATGAATGATTGAGTGAATGGATAAGAAAGCATTCATTAATTGCTTACTCTGTGGGAAGCACTGTGCTAAGCCCTGGAGATATAAATAGAAAAGTAAGCCAGTCTCTGCTCTCAAAGAACTCATTCTAATAGGAAAAGACGACCAGATAGTTGTAAGGAAAGACATCAAGACTTCCCATGAAATGTCACTCTGGTTGACCAAGGACTTTTTTTATACTTAGTCTAAAGTCTAAGATTGATTGATTCAGGAGAGAAGTGTCCTCACCTGGTTAAAACAGCATGACTTAGCTCTTTGGCACTTACTTTAGAGGCAGCTTGGTGGCACAGGGGACTGGGCTTATAGTTAGGAAGACATGTGTTCAATTTGACCCCAGACACTTAACAGCTGCGTGGTCCTGAAAATGTCATTTAACTTCAATATCTGTAAAATGGGGATAATAATAGCATCTATCTCCCAGAATTGTTGTGAGGATCAAATGAAATAATAATTGTAAAGGACTTAGGACAGGGCCTAAAGCAAGCGCTATATAAATGGTAGCTATTTTTGTTGTGGTTTTTTGGTCATGTCTGACTCTTCATGACTCCATTTTGGATTTTCTTGGCAAAGATACTGGAGTGTTTTGCCATTTCCTTCTCCAGCTCATTTTACAGATGAGGAAACTGAATTAATTGACTTGCCCAGGGTCACACAGTTTAGTGAGTGTCTGAGGCTAGATTTGAACTCAGGTCTTCCTGACTCCAGGCCTGGTGCTCTATCCACTGTGCCACCTAGCTGCCCTCCTACAACAAACAACAACATTAAATGGGTGGAGTGATTTGATTGACTTGCTCAGTCAACCCCTTACACTTACATAAACATGAGTTATCATTATAGAACATTATAGTTCGAAGATCATCTAATCTAACTCTCATTTATGGATGAACAAACTTGGACTCCTTAGAAGTTAAGTGACTTGACTAAAGTTACACAGCTGGAACATTCTCTGGAGTCATTTGTATTAAAAAGAAACCCAAAAGGAAACAAAATCCACTGTACTGTGCGGGTGAAATCAAATGTGCTTCTGTGTCTTAGGTCTATTCAGACTGATTGAAGTCCTTAAACATACTGAACTCCCTTTCTCTCTCTCTCTCTCTCTCTCTCTCTCTCTCTCTCCCCCCTTTTATCTTTGTCTATCCTGTCTTCTGCCTTAATTCTATTCAGGAAAGTGAAATAATCAAATTAATTTTTAGCCACCTTATGGTTTTAAGAGAGTTACTGGTTACTCACAGAGGTAGGTAAATTTTCATATTTCTGGGATGGCATTTTCCATCTGAAATCTGCTTCTCAGTGCTTCATGTCTTTGCAAAATTCAGGCCTAGAAACTTAGTTTAATCAGGCTTTTGGAACCAATTCAAACTTTGCTGGATTTGCTGCTTCAATACCCATTTCATGCCAAATTTGGCCAGATTTCACTGAAAGGTTTGTTGCTTCCTCTTCTCCCCAGCTGAAAGTTTTCTCTTCTTTCTCAAATATTCCCAGCTCATTTCACCTGAATCTTCCCTGGGCTTTTATCTCTCCCCAGGACATGTTACATTTATTTGTGTACCTGTCAGATCTCCACTCCCGCCCCACCCTTGTCCCCAGAAACATGTAAGCTCCTTGCGAAGAGCTATCGGGTCATTTTTGTCTTTGTTTCCTCAGCACCTAGAATAGGTAGGGCCTCTGCTGAGAAGGCGCTTTGTAATGGTTGTTGAGTTAAGTTTCTCATTAAGAGCTGTCTGTTTTGATATCTGTGGATCACAAGTGGTATTTTTAAACAAATCTCCAGAGCAGGTGGTTTTTAAGAGTTTAACATGAGCAATGACGACACTTGTTTCCCATCTTCATGGAGCACACTTGAGTTGCTCATCTGTATTTCCAGAAACTCCACTGTGCCCATTTATGGTCACTAGAGGGCAGACGATCTCAAAAAAAAAACAAACCAACAACAAACAACTCTGATCAGACTGCAGTAGACTGCAGTGTCCAATGATACGACTCAGCTGCAGATTTCTCACATGCTTGTTTCCCCCAGAAACAAGGAGCAATTACTTGAAATTCTCCGGCAACAAGATGAAACCAAGGTGTTTTCTGCAACATTAGCCTTGTGGAATGCTGGCTTTGGGAGAGCTCTTCTCTGCTTATATTGTGTGGATTCTCTTCCTTCCTGAACAGCCCATGATGAGCGACAGGGATCTCCCTAAAGACCTAAAACAAAACATATACCAGGTCTGGGTTCTTAACTTGGGATATACTTCAGGGAATCTGTGAACTTGGATGGGGAAAAAATTACCTCTTTATTCCTACTAAGCTCCAATTGAAATTTAGCATTTTCTTCAATTTTTAATTTGAAAAAACAAAAAACCAAAACCAGTATTATTCTGTGGAAAGGTCCATAGGCTTCACCAGGATGCCATTTGCGTCCTTGGTATAGGGACCACCCTGTAAGGAGACTCCCTCTACCAATGCAGATTAGTAACTGTTTTGCCGTTTGAAGACTGAGAGACTTACTTGAGATCTCAAGAGGTTAAATGACTTGTCAGGGGTCACATGGTCAGCATTTGTCAGAAGTGGGACTTGAACACAGGTCTTTCTGAGTCTAGCTCCTTATCCATTACATCATTGCCGCTGACTGCCTCTTATCCTATTCACAGGCAGAGGAAAAAATGGTGGTGTTTTCTATTGAATCATTCCTCCTGGGATAATGTGTCTCACATTATTAACAACCCAGAGTCAGCCACAGTTACTGTTCTGACAGTTGCTGAATGCTCTGATTCTCATTCTGCTTAAGGGGATTATAATAGTGTGCAAAATTGGGCATTAGGCAAATCCTTGCCTGCTAAAACAACAGTACCTTTTCAGTATGAGTGACAGCATTAAAAAAGGTTGAAATCAATATGAAAACTGGTGGGGATTTACAGCCCAATAGAAAAGAATACACATTTTGTTCCCATGTCAACCACTTCTATGTCTGGATTGATTTTCCCCCAACTGGTGTCAAGATTAATTCAGCCTTTTCCAGTAGACAGTGATCTCAATCCCAAACATTATCTTGACTTGGATGAGGAGTTCAGCCAGTTGACTGGCAATACCTGCCAGACCACATTATTTTATAGGATGGTCATCAACCACCCAGCCTTGAATTTGTTATAATGAACCAGAAGGCGGTATAGTGAAAAAAATCAAAGAACCTGAGTTCGAATCCTGGTTTTGCCATCTATTGTCTATATCACCCTGGGTGAATTATTTTCCCATTCAAAGGTCTTAGTTTCTTTGACTATAAAATACAGGTGGTTGCATTAAATGATCTCTAAGGTCCCTTCCAGCTGAATATATGAGGTCCTTTGCCTATGCTTCATCGTAACAGAGATCTATCTTCTCCGATAGTTGAGGAGTGAAGCTGAATGGATTTGTTGTTGCTGTTTAATCGGTTACTCATGTCTGCCTCTTTGTGATCCCATTTGGAGTTTTCTTGGCAAAGATACTGGAGTGTTTGTCATGTCCTTCTGTAGCTCATTTTACAGATGAGGAAACTGAGGCAAACAGGGTTAAGTGTCTTGCCCAGGGTCATACAGCTTAGTGAGTGTCTGAGACTGGATTTGAACTCAGGTCCTCCTGACTCCCAGCTCTGTGCTCTATCCTGTGCTCCACCCAGCTTCCCTCCATAACGAGATCATTTCATATACTTCAAATAAGGAGGGAGAAGAATGAGCATGCATTTCCAAAGCAAGGAAATGAAGCCCAGCCACAGATGCCTGTGTTATACCATTAGCTAGCATAGAATAAGGAAGGGAACTTCATGGATAAATAGGGAAGTCAATCAGAAAGATTTACCCTTGGGCACCTAGGTGAAATCCACAACCGAAACAACTAAGCTCAACAACTGGAAAGAAACCCAGAAGTTAGCATAGCCCTGTAATGCAATTGGTTGTCTCAGCTGGAATTCTACCCCCGCCCACTTTTCTCCTGAAATAGGCATGGCTAAGGTGGGAAAGGGGTATATTTCCAAAGTCAGGGCTCAGTATGAGGGAAGAACAAGGACTCTATTTCCAAAGAAGCCATGTCCTTATGGTGCAAGACACTATTGGACAGACCTCTGGGAATACAAAGAAAGGATGGATTGTGGGGCTAGCTTCATTATCACAGGCTCTTGAAAAATAGCAGCAGCAAAAGCAGATTTTTACGTTGGCCTCTATATACACAGTTCTGCCTTGAGCAGAACAAGAAAATGAAACATCTTGATGATGAAAAAGATGCCAAACAGTGACTGTGACTAAGAGTAATGAATATTGCCTTTGGTAAGCCAAGCTAAAAACTGTAAGGAGATAGTGGTGACCAGAGAAGAGGCAAGGTATGAACCCGACCCTTCCCCAAAGTCTTCAGGTCAGGGACTCATCCAGGATTAGGCTTAGCCTGCTACCCCTTTGTCCTTGCCTTTCCTATCCAACCTGTGACTTAGGTTCAATCATCTTGCCTTCAAGACTACCCAGAGGGGACTGGGTCTGAAAATGAATTCACTTGGGGATATAGGTAGGATTTTCTGTCGCTCTGCTATTCATTTCTGTCCCAATTAAACATCTTACTTTTTCAAGTCTGTATCTTATCTGGGTCTGTTGGCATGGTAAGCCACTGAATTCCTGGATCCAAGTTAACTCCAGACGTTCCAGGTATTCTAACTGAATGGAGGCAAATGTGGGAGCCAGAGAAGTAAATTGCCTTAGAAAATCCCTACAGTTTGAACCCCAGTCAAGGTCTAGAGTTGACTGGATCATAGGCTTACACATTCCAGCCAAGAATCCATTCAGCTCCCAGTATCCATACTCTCAATGGCCTTTCTGCTACTATTTCAACTTCTCTTTTCCCTCCTCTCTATCAGTCATTGCTTCAGCATGGTGTGCCTTTTTTTTTTTAAATAACTTTTTATCTACAGGGATAAAGAGCTTAATGTTTCATGCATACCAAAGAAAGCATTGTAATGAATTCTGTATGATTGGAAAATGCTATCACAAATAAATAAGCATTATGCCTCAACTAGGGATTTATGCCAACAAAAGCAACATTCTCTTGTTTCTAAGGAGCCAACATCCGGACTGTTGTATTTATAATGGTAGCTAAGGCCATCTAGATGACTCTGGTGAAGTTCTGTTCTGGTTTCATCAATAGACCCTTCCTGCCCTGACCTCCAGGCTCTCCAGCTCAGCAGGGCTCAGTAGGTGTAGAACTCAGATGGTGTATAAATAAAAGGCTCCAGAAAGTAGAATTTCACCCTGCTAATCACTGTAAGAGAGTCTGTTCCCAAGAAATCAAATGCCAGTAAAAAAGAATCCCCAGTCTCAGACACTGAAATGACCAGTGTCTGAGATATTTGAGATCAAGATGATTTTCAGGCTCCCAATAGTTCCTAATGAATAAGGAAGGGTTCAGCTGCTATAAATTTTCTAAAGCCTGCTCAGTCCCTAAATATAAACTGCTTCACACTGGCAACAATGAGAAAGAAGGGGAGTAGAAAGTCAAAGGGGGTCCGTTTCCCACCAGGAGACATGATAACTGAGACCTCAAGTCATGTTTTAGAAGTCCAGAGAGTTTTCCCGTGAGTCCAGGCAGAAGTATCAAGAAGTCAGCTGTCTTTACCTGAGCTAAGTCTATGCAACTATAACCAAGAAAGACCAGATGGAAAACCTGGGGTGACTGACTCAGTTCTCTACTCTAGTAGAGTGGCGTTGGAGTTTCAGCCAGAGCATACCTAAGAGCTGCTTTGTAACCTAGTCACAGGAGAGAATTCACAGGGAGCGGTGTTGGGTGAGAATGAGCTTGGTGACGATAAAAGACTAGAAGCCTTGTTTCTATTGGACATGAGAGTGTACTCTAACGGGGTGGGGGAGGGGAGGGAGAAATCTGTGGCTTCAAGGCCACGTGTGGCCCTCTAGGTCTTCGAGTGTGGCCCTTTGACTGAATCCAAATTTCACAGAACATTTAATTTTGGAAGCTGCAGGTTCCCCACCCCTGCCTAACATATGAATAGAGGCATTCAAAGAAAATTCAGGCTAGGAAAGCTTATCCCTGGTCTGATCTGCTTGCAAGAATTCTTAACCTGAGTTTCCAGGGAATTTGTGAACTTGGGTGGGGAAAAAAAATGACATCTTTACTTTTACCTTAATCACTAACTGAAATTTAGTGTTTCTTCCAATTATATAAAAATATTCTGAGAAGGGGTTGTCCATAGGTTTCATCAGATTGCTGAAAGGGTCCATTACAGAAAAAAAGAACCTTGATCTAGATAGAATTCAAAGGGATCTCAGAGGCCATCTAGCAAAATCCTCCCATTTTATAGGTGAAGATCCTAAGGCCCAGGGAAGGAAAATGGCTTGCCCAGGGTCATGCAAGCTGTAAGCTTCAGATATGGGGTTCAAACCCAGGTCTCTTGAATCACCTCAACCTTCTGAGATGGGTTTAACAAGAAGCAGCATCTCCATTTTTTTATTTAGTATTTTTTTTTCCCCAGTTACATGTAAAAACAATTTTTAACATTTGTGTTTAAAACTCTGAGTTCCAAATTCTCTCCCTTCCTCCCTCCCCGCCTCCCCCATTGGGAAGGCAAGCAATTTGATATAGGTTTTATATATATATATATAGTCATACACAACATATCCATAATAGTCATGTTGTGAAAGAAAACATAGATAAGAGAAAAAAACTCAAGAAAAATCAAGTTAAAAAAAGTATGCTTCAATCTGTATTCAGACACCATCAGTTCTTTCTCTGGGTATGGATAGCATTTTTCATGAAAAGTCCTTGAATTGTTGTATTGCTGAGAATAGCTAAGTCATTCACAGGTGATCATCTGACAATATTGCTGTCACTTTGTACATAGTACATTTCACTTTGCATTATCCCATGCGAGTCTTTCCAGATTTTTCTGAGAGCATCCAGCTCATCACTTCTTATGGTACCATAGTATTCCATCATAATCACATACCACAACTTGTTCAGCTATTCCCCAGTTGATGTGCATGCCCTTAATTTCTAATTCTTTACTCCCAGAAAAGAGCTGCTATAAATATTTTTGTACATATAGATGCTTTTCCTTTTTGGTTTTTAGCTCATAGTGCTTGGCTAGGTCAAAGGGTATAGAATCTCCATTTCACAAATAACTAAAGTGAGGCTCAAGGAAGCTGAGGAACTTGCCCAACAGCCAGGTTTTGAAGCCAGGTCTCCAGCCAACACATTGAGTGCTTGTTCTACTAAATCTCACTGACAAATAAGCCCTTGAGACACCAACTTTAAGGCCATTAAAATGGGGAACATGTGTAAGGAAGGGACTTCAAGCAAACCTGATGGAGCAGAGCTTTTCTCACATCCCTTTAGAACCACCTACCTGAAGACAGAAGGATGGAAATACGGCCTGATTACACAGTGGTCTGTTGACCAACAGGACTTCTTGTTTGCAGTGATCACTTTTTGTAACTCTCTTATAGTTTTTGTAACTCTCTTATCTTCATTTTGTTTCTCTTTTGTTGACCTGAGTTTCTCTTTTGTTGTCCTTTCTCTTTATCATCATTTTTTCCCCTTTGAATCACAAGTGTAACAAACACTTCTTGGAACATCAAAACTCGTCAGCTTTGAGCAGTCACCAGCAAAATTGTAGTTGTTGAGTGAATGATGAAGCAAGAACTGTGATTTGCCCTTTTGCTGGGCTGGCAGTCATTGTAACCAGCTGGATAATCATCTTGTGGAACACATCTGTCTGTTCCCTCAGATGGTGGTTTTACTTCGTTTTTCAGATCACAGATCATGATAGGCATTTCCTAGCCTTCATTTTCTAAGCATCTTATCCCACTCCCATATTCACCTCCATCTGGATCAGGCTCAATCATCTATCCCCCAGGCAGATAGGATCTCGTGGGAAAGTTCTGTATTGAACTTCCTGTGAGCCCGGGCTTGGGAGCTAAGTTTTTTCTCTCCACTCCCCTTTTTGAAAATGAGTTTACAAATCTTATGGGAAAACTTTTTACTATTTCAGACTCTTCCTCATTCTTTTTTGTTGTTGTTTCAAAGGAACTCTTAGAGTTGTGGCTTTCACTGCCCTTTCCTTTTGAGGCAGACTTTTTACTTTAACAAAGAACCATTCATAATGAGGCTCTAGAATGACTTGCCTGCAGAGAGGATGGTGGCAAAATATGTAGTCAGTTCTCTATCATTTACTTTAATAAGGAGGGTAAAGAGCCGTGAATTATACCCTACCACGAATAATCCTAAAATGATTTGTATTTGACTTTTGGATTGTGGTTAGAATCTCTAACCTGGATATGAATGTGTTATGGTTGCTCAGTCATTTTTCAGTCATATTCATCTCTTTGTGACCCCACTTGGGGTTTTCTTGGCAAAGATACTTAGTGGTTTGTCATTTCCTTCTCCAGCTCCTTTTACAGATGAGGAAACTGAGGCAAACAGGGTTAAGCGACTTGCCCAGGGTCACACAACTAGTAAGTGTCTGAGGCTAGATTGAAACTCAGGTCTTCCTGACTTTAGGACTTTAGGTCCAGCATTCCATCCACTGCTCCACTTAGCAGCCCTGGATATGAATGTACAACTCTGGTATTTAGATCAAAGGACTGAGGTTTCATATTACTTCATGGCTAAGTTGTTTAGAGGGTTGTTGGGAGGAAAGTGCTTTGTAAAACTCAAATTGATACTTGAGGATGTGAGCTTTTATTACTGATCTTCTAGAGTCCTCTACCTGGGCCTCCTCTGGGCATGAAAATGAGCCTCGGTTCTTAAAGCCAGTGAAACATAAACTAACAAGTCCTTTCATGTCGGAAAAGTTTCCAGCATAGACCTGGAGATAGATCGGATGTTGGCCATGTAGAACTAGTAAACACATGTTGGGTAGAGTGTTGTTTTAGCACTGAATTTATCAGACACTGTGCAAGGGGTTACAAAAATAAAACATGAAATGATACCTGCCTTCAAGGAGCTTACAGTCTAACACGGCTGACTCAGAGGCCATGCCAAGGGCTGGAAGTGGATCTGCATGGGTCTGATGATATCACCTCCTTATTCAATCAACTCCGCTGGCTCCCTATAGTGTCTAGGATCAAATATAAAATCCTCTGTTAAGGCATTCAGTGCCCTTCATAACCTGGACCCCCTCCTACCTTTCCAGTCTTTTGTTATACCTAATTCTCCTCCTGCTGGTAGAAAAAGTATTAACACTGATGAACATAATGGATCACTGAAATCCAGAGATATTATTGTCATGGTTTTTGTTGTTGCTATTATTATTATTATTATTTGTTCAGTCTTGTGTTCTCATCAATGTGGGGGAGCTCCCAGTGAGAGAAACTCCTTTTATTATGTAGATGCAGATCAGCAGCAATTCTGTAATCAAGATTTAAATAGTTCTCTGTATCATTGAGAGAGTAAGTAACTTGTTCAGAGTCACACATACCATATTTGTTAGAGGTGAGACTTGAACCGAGGTCTTCCTAATTGGAGTCTGGCCTTCTATCTATGACATGCTGCCTTTAATTCTTCATATATATGTATGTAGATATGTATGTGTAGACATATGTACACATGGTGTATAGGGTGTTCAGGGAGCACTGGCATTTCTGGTAGGAGGCCTTGCTGAGCCCTTTTCAGGGCTCCTCATCCACCTTTGGTGTCCACCTTTCATCTAACTCTCACCTGTGTCTCCAAGAAGCTGTAGCATGTGCAGCAGCCACACCCCAGTAAAACTGGCCCAAAAGACAAGCAAAGCCAGGTTGAGGGTAACTAACAGGCCTCAAACCTATAAGTGATTTGGGGGGATGTCTACCCCAAGCATGTGAAGACTTCCCCTGGTGGAAGGGGAGGATGAGAACAAGGCAGCCAAAGTAGGTACAGTGGAATGCTTAGAGCTTGGTCAGGCATCAAATATGCCACGGTCATCCTTTGCATTCCGGACCATCAGCAGTCATCCTGACTTTTGTCTTACCTCTGAACTTCAGTGACCCTGGAAGAAAGCATGAGGCTGATGACTTTACCTAGCTCTGCCTCACTTAAATCTAATTCAGGCAAGTCAAGTTATCACCCTCTTGATCTCACTGGTCCTCTTTGAAAACAGAGGTTGAACAACAACATTTATCCACACACATTAAGCTCTAATAGTTTAAAATGGCACTAAGACTTTCGGGAACCCTACATATATATCTGCATATACAACAAAACCCTCAGGTGGAAGAAGAAAATCTTTCTTATCCTTCTCAGCTCCAGGGTGTTGAACTAAGCCCAAAAGGAGGCAGATTTTTGGCTTAATATAAGGAAAAATATTCTAAAAATTAAAGCAGGGTTCTTAATTCATTTATGAACCCTTTGGCAGTCTGATGAAGCCTATGGACCCCTTCTCAGAATGTTTTGTTAAAAAATTCATAATTAAAAGAAATGCTAAATTTCAGTTAGCATTTAGTGAAAATAAAGATATATTTTTTTTTCTATCCAAGTTCATAAACTCTCTAAAATCTATATGTGGATACTTCAGGGGTACATGGACACCAAGTTAAGAACCCCTGAAATAGAGCTATAAAAAATGGAATAGGTTGCCTTTGAGGTAATGAGCTTACCATTATAAGAGTTACTGAAACAGCCTGGATGACCAGGGATTGTATAAAAGAAATTCCTATGTGACCTGGAAGGTAGGATCCAACTTAAAGATATTGTGATTCCTTCTCTTTCTTGTTTTATTCCTTCTTTCCTTCTTCTCTCTCTCTCTCTCTCTCTCTCTCTCTCTCACACACACACACACACACACACAGATAGGCACATACAATGTGTTGAGGTGCACGCTAACTCTAATTTATAACCCCTGATCCCAACTCTTTTCCATTTTAGCAACAATATGAAATACCAGCATCTTTGGATCCAGTACCTCAGTGAATACCAAGTTTCATGGTAACTATCCTTCCAGTGTTCTTATTCCCTAACACTCTTGGATCCCCACTGGCCTCCTGGGTATTCCGCAAGCAAGACATCCCATCTCTCCACTCCAGGCATTTTCTCTGGCTGTCCCCCATGTCTGGAATACTCTCCCTTCTTCCCTCTGACTACTTGACCTCCCTGGCTTCCTAAATCCAAATGAAAATCCCACCTTCTGTAGGAAACCTTTTCTAATTCTTCTTAATTCTGACGTCTTCCTCCTGATACATATTTTTTTCTATTTACTCTATATCTAGCTTGCTTTTTTTTTTGGCTAGGCAATGGGGGTTAAGTGACTTGTCCATGGTCACACACTAGTGTCAAGTGTCTGAGGCTGCATTTGAACTCAGGTCCTCCTGACTCTACGGCCAGTGCTCTATCCACAGTGCCACCTAGCTTGTTTTGTATGTATTTGTTGGCATGTTGTCTCTCCCATTTGATTGTAAGCTCCAGGAGGGCAGGAACTGTCTCTTTTGCCTCTTTTCATATCCCAGTGCATAGCATCATGCCTGGCACATAGCAGATTCCTAATAAATGTTTATTGATGGATTTTAACTCAATAGCTGTTGAATGAATTAATGTCTAAATGAATGATTTGTCAGGGGGAAGGTCTTCAAAGCTGTGCCTGAGCAGCACCACAGGAACTCAGAGTAGAACCCCAAAGTGTCCAAACAAGAAATCTTAGATACCTAAGGAGGGCTGATTATTCCATGTTCAAAGAAAACTTTTCCACTGGAACCTTAGCTGTTACCTAGGATAAATGGTGTTTGCCATCCTTGTCATCCTCATCGTCATCATGCATGGCTTGCATTCCTATAGCTCTTCTCAATTACAAAGCATAATCATATGCATTATCTCATTTGTCAATAACTATGAGGTCAGTGGTACAAGTATTAACCCATTTACTGATGAGGAAAGTGAGGCCCAGAGAATAAGTGACACTCCTCCTTTCCATTGTCCATCTAAGGAGGACAAAGGCTAGTTTTTCTGGAATGCATGAATCCAATATATAACTACAAGATGAGGTCTGTCTGGCTCCAGTACAACAGTGCATGCACCCTATACCCTGTCATACAGCAGAGAAAAGGGTACCAGCAGTTGAGTCCTAGATGGACCCCTTATCATAGCCCTTTACAATTTGGCCTTGCCTATACAGTGCAAACCTAGCCAGAGTGTAATACAGAAAGCTGGAAACTTCTCTACCCAGCAGAGATGGTATAGATATAGCCCATAAGCTGCCAGCTTCATCTTCTCTTCTCATCTTTCTGAGGGATGTCATTAAGCCATTAAGGGGAGCCAAGCAGGAGGGGGAGAAAGGAAAGTTGTTTTTCTTTGATCTGGGTTAGAAGGCTACAATTTGAAAAGCTGCAGATGTGAGGCAGGGGCCTAAAGGCTGGCTGCCCACATGCTGGTGATTGGCCCAGTGGATTCTTTGGGATTACTGGAAGGTCTTCTTCCACTATGAACACTACAAAAGCTAAATTGAAGTTCTACTCTGCAAACAGGGCTTTTCAGAGGCATCTGGCTTGACTTAAAATGTAAGCCAGGGCCAGTGAGAGCTAGACCTCTCTGGGACTGTTGTCCAAATTTAAGAGTTACCTCTAGGTGGTGCCCAGACCATAACAAAAGACAAATGTCACCAGCAAACCACGGTCTGAGGTAGGCTTCATAGCTGGCTGGTTTTCATAAATAAGAAACTTCTCATCCCAAATAATTTTTTTCAAGCTTTTGAATACAAGTTAAAAACATTTGAATTGTTTGAAAGAAGGGTTCAATCTAACTCTCCTTGGTGCTGGAGGGCAGAATTCAGACCAGTGGGTGGAAGCTACAGGGAGGTAAATTTTGACTCAAGAAAGACAAACTTCCTAATAATTGGAGCTCACCAAAAATAGAAAAAAATATTTCTTGAAAGGTAGTGAGCCCTCATTTGTTGGGGATACCATATATCAGATTGGTGATTTGAGTAGAGATTGGGTGAGACTATTGTCAACTCTAAGAATCTCAGATTGGGAAGATAGGACAAAGATTTGATGAAGATGATGATAATGAGGAGAAAAAATTCTGACTTTGTCACATTTCTGGCCAGTGATAAGACGTCTCTAGATAATCTGCTTTTCTGCCTACATATAGACACTTTATTTTTTACAATGCTTTGAGGCCCGCCGATGAAAGTGCCAATTTTCTGAGACCATTGTTCACTGTGTGACTGGTGTCAGCTGTGGCATTAGGTCTGTCTGATTCAGTTTCTCCAACACAAAGGCAGAAGAGGTTTTTCTCTCTCCACAGTCAGGAACTAGCATGCATTAATCTCAGCTAAGCCCCTATTATGGCCTCCAACCGTACTGCTTTCCCCCTTTTAAATTACTGTCTTCTCAGCATGTCCGGAAAATGAACAGGAGACAAAGCTTTAGGACATCCACCATGATGGTAGGGTCTGGGGCTAGGGATATGCTTTGCAGCTCCACCTCAGCTATGCAAGTGCAATCTTTATTTATATAAACAATTAATGTCCACACATGCAAACTCAAACTCACACAAAGACAAGTCCAGACGATAAACCATAAGAAAGTAAACTGTTGCTGTAGCAAATTGAGCCATCCCAGTTTCTTTAGCTCCCCAGGGTAATTCTGTAATTTTTTCCTGCTCTTACAAAGTGAGGGGTGAATTGTTTCACCTTTACTGATCTGCCCTCTTTACTATTCTCATGTAAATCTGAGTCACTCAACTGGGGCCACAACATTTACCCGGTGGGGGTGAAGAGCTGTTCTAGGTGCTTGAAGGAATACAAATGAAGTTGATGATGTAGTCTTAGCACTAAGGCTTCCTTTAAGTTCCAGCTAAAATCCCACTTTCTACAGGAAACTTTCCCTTACTCCTATTAATTCCAGTGCTTTCCCTTTTTAAATTATTTCCTCATTACCCTGTATGTAGCTTGCTTTTTTGTTTGCATGTTGCCTTCCCCATTAGATTGTAAACTCCTTGAAGGCAAGGACAGGTTCACATTTGTCTGTCTCCAGTGCCTAGTTTAGTACTTAACACATAGTAATCTCTGAATAAATACTTGCTAACTGGGGAGACAGGACAAGTATTTATATCTCTTGCAGTTGAGAGGATGTCTCTTTATGTAGAGGGGCCCTGGTTCTTGATTCATATGGATTGGGCTCAGACTTAGTGGGGAGTTTGACTTTAAAATGAGGATTCATGCTTATTCTCACATTCTCTGGTTCATTATGTCCCAAGCCTGGATTCCAGGGTGGGGGTGGGGGGGTGGGTGGGAGGAATTTCTTACCCAAAGCTCAAGTAGATTCACGTTTGGGGTCTCCCTAAAAGTGGTTTACCTTCTATAAAGATACATTACAAAGTAGTAGATATCAGGTATGGGACAGATACTTATTTCCTCTACCACAGAAGGAATGCTTAAAACACAAAAGGGGAAGGAGAAGGGAATTAGCATTGACATAGCACCAACTGTGTGCCAGGCACTGTGCTAATCACTTTACAAATAGGACAAATTTACAAATATTTGCATGTATTATCTTGTTTGATCTTCACAACAACCCTGAAAGGCAAATATTTCATAAAGTTGGAATGAGAATGTGTGAATAAGCATGATGTGAAACTAAGCATTTAAGCAGTGAGTAAGGGGTGGGGAATGAAAGGTTCTGGGAATGATTAACCATGAAAGAGCTATGTGTTGAACTTATAACTCCAGTGGAGTCTACTTGAAGCTAGTAGGTGCGGATTATAAGAATTAGAGCTGGAGAGGAGCTTAGAGATCATTTAGTTTAACATTTTACAATTGAGGAAATTGAGGTCTAAGTGACTTGTCCAAGGTCACATAGTCACTAAGCAACAGAACCAACAAGATTTGAACCCAGGTCCTCTGATTTCCAAACCATAACTCTTCTTGCTACATCATGGATTTCCCAACCAAAGCTCCATGCCCGCTAAACCTGTTATAGAAACGTACCGTGTTTCCCTCTCAATCAGCTTTCCTGTCTCTTTATGGCAGGAGTTTTTAACCTGGGATCTATGAACCTACAAAAGAAATTGATAACTATATTTCAACATATTAGGTTTCCTTTGTAATCCTATGTGCTTTATTTTATTCATTTAAAAACATCATTCAGAGAAGATGAACATAAGCTTCATCAGACTGCCAAAGGGGTCCATGATATGAAAAAGTTAAGACCCTTCTCCCCCTCCCCACTTTAGCCTGACTTTTCTACCCCCCATCAAGCATAGATAGATCTTTCCTATCATATTCGCTCAAGCATGCTGGTACTATGTCCACTCAACAGATAGATCCTCTGGCCTCCTGTGTACCTGGGGGCAAATCTTTGGCCCTCTGCCTTTATTTGTTCAAACTACTGTGTGGATTTGATCAACTTTTGGTCAGTTCCAGTTCTTTTGTGCTCTTCCTGTTCTCCTGATTAGTGACCATCAAATTCATTCATATAGTAGAAAATTTCATTAACTCAGATTGCCTAATAACATAAAAAGTCAATACAATAATATTAACAAAGATAAGAGAGAGTGATAATGTATCTCTATGCAGAGAGATAACAAAAAATCTTGTAAATTGTGAAGGAAAGAGAGAGAAAGAAAGCATTATAGAATTTAAAGCTAGAAGGGACCTTGGACCAAAGGAAAGGGGAGGCGAGATGCACCTGCAGACAAAGAGAAAAGGGGAAGAAGGAAGAAAAACAAACATGGAGTAGCTAGTTCTAAATGGGGTAGGTATTCCTTATTGTCCCCCCTTTTTATCTTTCAAATATCATCAGCCTTTCCCTGGGGAAAGAATGTTGATTCTGCAGTCAGAGGAGCTGGGTTCAAAACTCTCCATTGATTCTTACTACTTTGGGCAAGTCACTAAAACTCCCTGGGCTTCTTTCAGTTTTTTCTCCTATCAAAAGATGGGGTTGGATTACATGGTCTCTAAGATCCCTTTTGGCTCTGCATTGATAATCTTTTGAAGAAAGGAAGAAAACATTTATTAAGCACCTACTATGTGCAAGGCACTGTGTTAAGTGCTTTACAAATATTACATCATGTGATTTCCCCAACAACCCTGAGAGGTAAGTGCTATTATGATCCCCACTTTACAGTTGAGGAAACTGAGGCAGATACAGATTAGGTGACTTGCCCAGGGTCACACAGCTAGTACATGTCTGAGGTTGGATTTGATCTTGGGTCTTCCTGACTCTAGGGCCAGGGTTCTATGATCTCAGCAACCATATCCCATCAGGCCCGTCTATCTTGCTTCTAAAAACTCTGTTTTTGGGGCAGCTAGGTGGTACAGTAGATAGAGCTTGGCCCTGGAGTCAGGAAGACCTAAGTTCAAATCTGGCCTCAGACACTTGACACTTACTAGCTTTGTGACCCTGGGCAAGTCACTTAACCCCAACTGCCTCACTAAAAAGCAAAAAAAAAAAGAAAGAAAGAAAGAAAGAAAGAAATATAAAAACTCTGTTTTCTTTCTCTCTATCTCCCTGACAGAAACACCAAAAGTAGTAGGGTGGGAAATACAAGAGGTCTGATCACTTCCTCATTGTTCAATAACCTGATTATTTCCATCAGGCTTCAAGTGAACTAAGAGGTCCAATCTCTCCCACTCATTCAGTTCTACAAGTTGACATGAGTTTATAAGATCCTATTATGTATAAGGCATTATGCTAAGTACAAGATGAGGTAAAAAGACAAAAAACAAAACATTTCCTGCCCTTCCCAGGAGCTTAAATTATATCCGTGCTCCTCTCTTGGAACACAGTCCTTAAGTTGGATGCCATTTCTCTACAATGCATTTTTAGTAGGGCTTTAAAAGAAAGGCAGACTCATAAATGCTGAAGTAAGCAGAGGGAACAATGAAAATAGAATAATGGTAAATGGGAGGGCAAATATTTGAGGGGGAGGTGGTCTGGGGATAAGAAATAAAAGTAATTAAATGAGAGGGAGTAGTTGGTAGGAGGCTTTGAAACCCAATTTTGGGTGTTTGCTCCAATGGGCAAATGGGAGCTATTATAGGTTTCTGAATGAATGGCAATGAGGCAAAGTGGTACTTGTGAAATGACAGGTGTGGGCTTAGTGATCTCTCAGGTACCTTCCTGGATCACAGGATCCCCAAAAGGTGTTTCTTGCTAGAGCTGGAACTCTTGAGGGGAAGGAATATTTTGAAGATGGACACACCAAGTTCTTCAATTCAGCCCCTGGATGGTACAGCTGCTATAAAGCAAAACATTTAGAGTCAATTTAGGGTAGGCCCTGACAAAATGGCTCTGAAAAGAATTCAAGCAGAGCTGTAACTAGCAATTCTTGTGAACAGCAAGATATCCACCCTGAGGACATACTTCAGAAGCAGGATGAAAGGCATTCTCAGATCAACTTTTTAAGACAAATTCATCTGGGAAGAGGTGAGGACATGACGGAGAGATCTTGGACTTCAGAGACACAAGGCCCCATGAGGGAAGATAAAGACTGGGACCATGCTAGAAGGGAACATGCAGGATTGGTCTGGGATGGAGCTCTCCTGGGGTATTGAGTTAAATTGTTTCTACCTGTGAAAGATGGACAAGCACTATCAGCTTGCTCAACATTTTAGCACCAAGGAAAAGCCCCTTAGTGATGGAGGCTTACTGTGTCTTTACCGATGGCTTTAAATTCAAACAACAACCTATGGCTTTAAGTACTTGCTCTGTCCCTCCATTGCGTCTGTTTTCCCTTCCCATAAATTCCTTCTTTCTGTGATTCTGCTGTTTGAGGTTGTTGTTGTTGTGGTTGTTGTTTGTCTTTCCTTCTGGAAGAAAACTGTGACATCAGGAAGATGACAGGACTTGCAATTGAATTGGATTTAATCGAGGCAGGGCTGTGCAAAGTCACCAGCTCCACTTTCTCCTCCAGAGCCATCTGGGTCCAATGGCAAGAAATAGATCAACATCACTGGAGATGGCCCTGGATGCAGGGGCGACCTTGGCCTTTTTAAGCTAAGGTCTTTAACAGATCTCAGTTTGACTGAGGCAACATCCACTCAGTGATTAAGGCTAGGTAAGAAATGACTTCTTTTACCTAGTCAAAAAAAAAAAATCAATCTGGAAGGGGAAGACCATCCTGGGTTTCTGAGCAAAATGGAAACAATTGCTATTGACATTTATTCTGAGCCAATCTGAGCTCAAACAATGACCAAGTGGGGCTTGGACTGGACCTATTGTTGGCCAATCAATAAGAGCCTGAGTGATTTGGCTTTAGGGCTCTGTTGATTGAGGTAGCATAGGTCTAGATCAATCTGTGGCAAAGGGAAAATGACTAAAGAAGAGAAAAACAAGAAATAGCAATCTTGATATAATAGGAATAAGGTTCTACTTAAAATTCTGCTTGAGAATATTCTTTACATTTTGAGCGGGCCCAGATTAATCTTCTGTTGAATTGTGTGGGAAGCTTGGTTTTGCTTCATGCCCTCTGGGAGGTGGTCTTTATGGGGCCTCACTGCTTTAAAATCAGTGAGAAGCTTTGGATAGGTGATGCAGTCAATAAAGTGCCAGGCCTAGAGTCAGTAAGACCTGAGTTCAAATTCAGCCTCAGACACTAGCTGTGTGACCCTGGGCAAGTCACTTAACCTTGTTTGCCTCAGTTTCTTCACCTGTTAAATGGCCTAGAGAAGAAAATGGCAAACCACTCCAGTATCTTTGCCAAGCAAACCCCACATGGGGTCATGAAGAGTTAGACACAACTGAAGTCACTGAACAATAACAACATTAAAACTCATGGCTCCTTTAAGGGAAAGGTCACTTACTGCCAGAAGAGGTATAAAATCGTTTGGTCCCTGTGAATAGCCAATAAAAGACACCAAGTAGCAATGTAGGACTATCATTTCGCCTGGATCTGGGTGCAGTAGGTATTTCTTTAGGTACAGGTCACTGTGCTAGATACCTGTCTTGGCACGTAGAATTGGGAACTAGAAGGGGCCTAGGAGACCATTTAGTCCAGTGGTCTTTCAGTATGTGGACATTTCTTAATATCAAAAAGTTTCAGAGTTGCCCCTCCCCTACTCAACCCACCATGACCGTAATTGTGGTTATTCTGTAGATATTTTTTGGAGCTAAAGATCAAAATGATAGAGTTTAGTATACACAAGGAATCTCAGGTCAGACCCTTTGTGATATCAGCAGCCCATAGGCTGGGAATCACTGATCTAATCCAACTCCTTTACTTTATAGATGAGAAAACTGAGGTCCAGAAACATTTACTATCCATGTGACCTTGCCTGAAGGTCACATGGGTAGTAAAGAGTTGAGTCTTTGGTTACTATCTGTGGAATCTTCGCAAGTCACTTAACCTCCATGGGTTTCAGTTTCCTCCTCTGTAAAGTGAAGATTAGAAGACTTCTGAAGTCCCTTTTTATATCCGGGCCAAGAACACAGGTTTCATAGCTAGTGTTCTTTTCACTACTCTACCAACCCTTATTAAATTCTGGAACAGCAGTGGCTGGGTTCCAAAGAACTTTTTACCGACATTATCTTTGCTTTCTGCACTTCTGGAACAAACCTGAGAATATTTTGCTCTAGGGAGTTCTTGCTGATGACTCTCTTGCTTGTCCTCTTTCTGGGCTCCAACTGTTACCTTTGGTCATTCGTTCTAAAAATGAAGGTCATCCGCTCTGCAGATATCGCCTTAGAAATCTTGGGAACAGATCCATTGAGAGATTTCTCAGCAGAAAAGTCACAGTGAGAGGCACTGGCGTGTGTTTTCCTGTTTCTCTTAGCTGCATCTTTTGATAGGGGAGTGGGGGTGAATTATCCTTTGGAAACCAGAGCCTTGTTCCCGGGGAGGGGCAGAGTGTCCACTTAGTAATGCCACATTGAAACATATGGGATTAGCATCTGTTTCATTGCCGCTGTCACACTTAACAGGGGCATAAACTTAAACAATGTTGCCATTTTAGAACTTTTATCTTTACCCTGGCAGAAGGCAGCCATTCACATCGAGAGTCAACAACCTGCAAAAATTGCTACTCTTGGCAATTATGCTTAATGGAGGTAGTCGTTAGCGCATCTAAAACCATGTGGAGCCTTCATTTTTCTCTCCCACCCTCTTTTTTTTCTTTTTTTGAGCAGAGACAGATCTGCTGATTTACATCTCAGTCATTAAATAATTAGACGCTGGTCCTTCTCTATATTAGAGATTAATAACTGACAGGCTCTGATGGTTTGGATTGGCAGGGCTAGGGATGGCTTCAGGCAATTCTGGGAGATAAGTGGTTTGTCTTTGCACCCTCCCACTTCCTCTATGAACATCCCCTATTCCCTTCCTGAGGTACCCTCCTCTTCTTTCCCTCTTTCAAGGCATCTATTTTACTCTCTGCAGATTGTCAGCTAATCATCCCTACTGTGTTTACTGACAATTAAGGCTCTAAAGAGTTTAGAGGAGCTGTGATTTCATCAGTGTGGGTAAAACTCTTCACTGATGTGGACCACAATTGTTCTACCCTTTCGTAGACAGTCTCTGTGAGCTGCTGTGGCCAAAATAATAAAAAAAAATCATCACTTAGTGGCCAGCCCTCTGGTGATGGACGTCAGCTTTAAAACGAGCTAAGCTGGTCCCTAAAAACAGATATACAGACTGTCACCAGGCCCAGAACTAACCTTCCAGGCCTGGGACCTGTCAGAGGTTATGTTTTGTTGCTGGAGTTTTCTGAGAACCTAGTGTGGCCTCCAAGGCATGGAGAAGCTTCTAAATGAGAATTTAGTGGAGGTTGTAAAGATGATAGCTGTAAATGGTTTGAGCTGCACACCCTCACCCAATGTATTCAAGTTTCTTCCTGGGAGCCAGAGGTCTCAGGGGAATCATCTCAAAGGATCCCTAACTGTGCCGGATGGTTAGCAGGGCCATCTGATTCCACACTGGCTTCTCAGAAGGCTAACTTTGCAGGTTACCCATTGCCCCCATCATCTAAGTAAAGGTGAAGCAATTACAAAAAAACCCCCAAACTTTCCTTTCCTTTTTATTTAAGAGGAAGTGAATATGCTCAGATTTAGAACAGCCTCTGAAGGGTTGCCAACCCCTCTTACAAACCCAAACCCTTCAAGGACACCTATCTGTGTGACATTGAGCAGGCCACAACCTCCTGGAGTCTCATTTTTCTCAGTAGCTCCTGACTCCTCCTCACCCTAGAACATTCCTCCACCATGCTGGCATCCTTCTTCCATTAGATACTCCTCTTGGATCTTCCATTTTGGGGAGACCAAACTCCATTCCCCTCCTAGCCGTGCTTCTGACTTTCCAGCTTTTTATACTATGCTTTTATGAGGGTGCCTTCATTTCCTCCTGTCCTCTCCTCTTAACTTTTCAGGCCTTTTGTGTATTTATTTTCTTTCCCCATTAGAAAGCAAGCTCCTTGAGGGCAGGAGTTGTTTTCTTTTTTGCCTTTATTTATACCTCAGCCTTTAGTACTGTGTCTGGCACAAAGTAAGCCCCTAAATGCTTGTTGCCTGTTGCCAGCCTGTACAACAAGGCCATTGGATTAGACCACTTGGAAGGTCTCCTCCTGGTCTAGATTGATGATCTTATGGGAAAGTGTTTCAGTTAAAATAAACTCATGAAACCAAAGGTTAGCCCGTCTTGCAGAAGAAAGCCTGAAATAAGCATAAAACAAGTTTCCTGCTAAGTT
Organism: Vombatus ursinus; assembly: GCF_900497805.2. Classification (NCBI taxonomy): domain Eukaryota; kingdom Metazoa; phylum Chordata; class Mammalia; order Diprotodontia; family Vombatidae; genus Vombatus; species Vombatus ursinus. The sequence goes on from NW_020954557.1 coordinate 60,118,595, forward strand.
CTCATGCCCAGGGGCAATTTAATATGTAAGGGACTTATGGATTTGTTGGCCTTAGAGGACTCAATGGTTCTCTATATCACTCATCCAAGGCCGAAGGGGACTGATTTTTTCAGGCAAAACGTTTTTCATTGTCTCATCCTATAAAATCCAAGTTGCTTGTGCAATAGAAATTGCAGCCTTGAAAATAAGCACTGACAACCTCATTGTCTTCCATTGTTGAGCAATTCCACCCTTGTGGAAGACAATTTGGGAGAGTGACTCTGTTGTGTTAAGCCTGAAAACTGTGAGCTTCTAATGAAAGTTGCTTGTCAAATACTTACAAATGTAGAAGATATAAATGATTAGAAACAGATGATAAAGTCGGTATTCAGCCTTGGTGAATCTTAACCGTTTCCATCCCGAGATAGTCTGCTTCTAAAATTGAAGTGTGACCTATAGGGAGGCTGTTGATTCACCTTCCCAAAGATAATTATTAATAAGACAACAGCTCTTTGTTTGAAAATAGCACTCTTCTCTCCACTACACCCAAATTCAAAGTATTATTTGGGTTATCATCTATTCATATCCATAGCTGAGTCCCTACCAATACTAACAATATCAATAATAACAATAGCTAACATTTATGTTAAACAACATTCAAATAAAATAACATTTATGTTATATTTAAGCTAACACTACGTGCCAGGCACTGTGCTAAGTGTGTTACAATTATTATCTCATTTGATTCTCACAACTACTCAGGGAATAGGGACTATTATTACCCCCATTTTATGGATAAGGAAACTGAGACAAACAGAAATCAATTTTCTTGCCCAGGGTCACATAGCTAATCGGTGTCTGAGGGCGAATTTGAACTCAGGTCTTGATCTCAGCCAGCTGCTGTACCACCTAACTGCCCATATATCAGATCATGCCAAATGACACATGAATTAAGAGCAAAACATATTTAATCAAAATGAATAATAGCAAGGTGAATAATAAGGAATTGAATCAGGTAAAAACTTTTTTTTTCTGCACACATACCAAGTGGCTGCCATCTCTCCAGGGGAATGTTAGCTATCTCTCAATTAATCTCTCTATCACCCTGAGTCAGTGGGAGAGGGGCTGTGTCATATCATTCATGGCACCAATGTTGAAGATTAGAATCCAAAGATGTTCTGCTTAATGGCTTCCCGAGATTTTAAGAAATGAAATATTATTCACAGACATGCTCTTTAGAAACCATGCTTAGATGTGCTTTTTCCTATTTTGTGCAAGTGTGGGTAATACCTTCCAGTTTTATAGTTCCTTATGGTTCTGTGCTAGAAACTCAGTGGAATACTAGAAAAGAATTCGATTTAAACTAAAACTGTCTCAGACCCTACTCAAAGGAAGTCAGTAATTCTCCAGTATTCAAAGGTCTTTATTATAAGGTGTTTGCACAATTCAGAGCATAGACTCCAAGGATAGCACTAGAGTGAGGCATCATTTGCATATAGAGAAATCTTCCATTACACATGTCTCTATAGTATGTACAGATACAGTTATTATGATGGAATGATAAAGGGATATATAAATAAATGGTAAATAAAGCAGGATAAAAGAGAGCAACCCTCTGGCTTTACTGCTGCTATCTGAGAGCTTGGGATCTCTCTTCTATTCTTTTTTAAAATTATAAATAAATTAATTAATTTATAGTTTTCAGCATTCACTTCCACAAGATTCTGAGTTACAAATTTTCTCCCCATCTCTCCCCTCCCCCCACCCCAACACAATATGCATTCTGAATACCCCTTCCCCCAATCTGCCCTCCCTCCTATCACCCCCCTTTCTCTTATCCCCTTCCCCTTCTATATTCTTGTAGGGCAGGATAGATTTCTATACCCCTTTGCTTGTACATCTTATTTCCCAGTTGCAATGAAAGATAATTTTTAACATTCATTTTTAAAACTTTGAGTTCTAAATTCTCTCCCTCCCTCTCCACCCATCCTCATTGAGAAGGCGAGCAATTCAATATAGATTATACATGTGTAGTCATGTGAAACACTTCCATAGTAGTCATGTTGTGAGAGACTAACTATATTTCCCTCCATCCTATCCTACCCCCCTCCCCATTTATTCTATTCTCTCTTTTGACCCTGTCCCTCCTCAAAAGTGTTTGCTTCTGATTATCCCCTCCCCTAATCTGCCCTCCCTTCTATCATCCCCCCCTTATACTCTTCCCCCCATTTCCCTGTAGGGCAAGATAGATTTCCATACCCAAATGAGTGTGTATGTTATTCCCTCCTTAAGCCAAATATGATGAAAGATTCACTCATTCCCTTTCACTTCTCCCCTCTTCCTCTCTACTGTAAAAGCTTTTTCTTGCCTCTTTTATGTGAGATAATTTACCCCATTCTACCTCTCCCTTTCTCCTTCTCCCAGTACAATCCTCTCTTACACCTTAATTTTATTTTTTAGATATCATCCCTTCGTATTCAATTCACCCTGTGCCCTCTGTGTGTGTGTGAGTGTGTATTCCCTCCAACTACCCTAATACTGAGAAAGGTCTCATGAGTTACAAATATCATCTTTCTATGTAGGAGGAATGTAGACAGTTCAACTTTAATAAGTCTCTTATGATTTCTCTTTCCTGTTTACCTTTTCATGCTTCTCTTGAGTCTTCTATTTGAAAGCCAAATTTTCTATTCAGCTCTGGTCTTTTCATCAAGAATGCTTGAAAGTCCTCTCCTTCATTGAATGTCTATTTTTTCCCCTGAAGGAGGGACAGGGTCAAAAGAGAGAATAGAATAAATGGGGAAGGGGGTAGGATAGGATGGAGGGAAATATAGTCAGTTTTGGTGGGTAGGTGATTCTTGGTTATAATCCTATCTCCTTTGACCTCTGAAATATTATATTCCAAGCCCTCTGGTCCCTTAATGTAGAAGCTGATAAATCTTGCATTATCCTGATTGTATTTCCACAACACTTGAATTGTTTCTTTCTGGTTGCTTGCACTATTTTCTCCTTGTCCTGGGAACTTGGGAATTTGGCTATAACATTCCTAGGAGTTTTCCTTTTGGGATCTCTTTCAGGTGATCAGTGAATTCTTTCAATTTCTATTTTACCCTCTGGTTCTAGAATATCAGGGCAATTTTCCTTGATAATTTCTTGAAAGATGATGTCTAGGCTTTTTTTTTTAATCATGATTTTCAGATTAGTCCAATAATTTTTAAATTCTCTCTCCTGGATCTATTTTCCAGGTCAGTTGTTTTTCCAATGAGATATTTCATATTGTCTTCTGTTTTTTCATTATTTTGGATTTGTTTTATAATTTCTTGATTTCTCATAGAGTGATTAGCTTCCATTTGCTCCATTCTAATTTTTAAGGAATTATTTTCTTCAGTGACATTTTGGACTTCCTTTTTCATTTGGCCAATTCTGCTGTGTGTCTCTGGCAAAATCATTTCATCTCTCTGAGTAAAATTTTCCTCATCCATAGAACAGGTATGACTATACTTGTACTACCTTATTCATATAATGAGGAAAGCATTTTGTGCTTAAAATGCTAAAAAGGCCAATTGATAAATGGTTAAAGGACATAAATAGGCAATTTTTAAGGAAAAAATCCAAGCAATTTATAGCCATATAAAAATGCTCCAAATCACTAATGATTAGAAAAATGCAAAATTAAAGCAACTCTGAGTTTCTACCTCACATCCATCATATCTGTAAAGTTGACAAAAAAAGGAAAATGGCAAAATGTTGGATAAGTTCCTGAAAATTGGGTACCTTGGTGCATTGTTGGAGCTATGAAAATGTTCCAGCCATTCTAGAAAGCAATTCTAAACCATACCCCAAAAGTTACTAAACTGTGCATGGCCTCTGATGAAGTGAAAGGGGAAAAGGACTCATATGTACAAAAATATTTATAGCAGCTCTTTTTTGTAATGGCAAAGAACTGGAAACTAAGAGAGTGCCCATTAATTGGTCTTGCTGGGAAGAAATTAAAATGGTATTACCTAACAACTCAACAAATGGGGAATAAATTATAGTGTATGAATGTAATGGAATACTATTGTATTTTAAGATGGTGAAAGGGGCAGTTCCAGAGAAACCTGGGAAGACTTCTATGAACTGATGATGAAGTGAGCAGAACCAAGAAAACAGTTTATACAATAACAGTATTGTAAAGACAAAAGGCCTTTCAAGACTTGAGAATTTTGATCAACTCAATAACTAACCATAATTCCAGAGAATTTTTGATGAAACATACTACTCAGCTCCTGACAGAGTTGATGGATTCACAGTGCATATTAAGACATATATTTTTTGGATATGGTCAATTTGAGAATTTATTTTGCTTGACTGTGCATATATTTTTTAAATAAGAGTTCTGTTTTTGTTTTTGTTTTTCCAGTGAGAGGGGGGATTTAGGAAGGAGAGAATATAGATTTTTGTTAGTTGAGAAAGTAAAATTAAATAATAAAGTGCTATATAAATGTGATGTAATATTTAGCATAGCTCCAAAAAAGGTAACATCTTGATCATACCCAAACAACCTATTCAGGGCATGGAAGTTATTCACAGTAATTAATAATAACAACAATATTATTCTAATATACATTTACACATAATTTCACATCTATTCTTTCTCAGATAATTCTTGTTCAGTAACTATGGAACAATTCTAGTGTTTTTTTTTTTAATAGCTCCTAGCACAGTCTCCAATGCGTAGCATATGACTTGGCACATAGTGGACACTGATCTGACCATGTCTCCCCCCTACTCAACTCTAGTAGCTCTCTATTTCCTCTAGGATAAAATATAAACTCCACTGTTTAGCTTTTTAAGCCCTTCACAACCTAGCCCTAACCTATCTTTCAACTCTTATTCATTGCCACTGTTCCTGCACTCCCAGACCTAGCCAAGCTACCCTGCTCCCTCTTACTTATACATAGAATCCATCTCCTGACTCCAGGCTTTCCTTTGCCTGTCACCTATGCCTAGAATGGATTTTCTTCCCATTTCAGCCTCAAAGAATCCTTCCCTTCCTTTGAGATGCTCTTCAAGCATTACCTTCTGCATGAAGCCTTTCCTGATCCCTGAGACTAAGAGTATCCTTGATTGTGAGCTATCTTATATTTATATGTATGCATTCTCTTTATGTTTATTCTGCATATGTTCATATAAGAGCTTGTCTCTTCCATTAAAATGTAAGCTCCTTTAAATAGATATAGTTTCAGTCTTTGTAATGGGCATTAAAAATTTTTTTTTAAATAATATTTTATTTTCCCCCCAATTACATGGAAAAGCAATTTTTTAACATGTTTTTTTTTTAAGTTTTGAGTTCCTAATTCTATTCTTCCCTCCTCCCTCTCTGAGATGGTAAGCAATCTGATATTATACATGTACTATCATGTAAAATATATTTCCATACTAGTTATTTTATGCAAGAAGATTCAGAAAGAAAGGAAGGAAGAAAGAAAATAAAATGGAAAAACAGTATGCTTCAGGGGCAATGGGGTGGGGCTGTGGATAGAGCTCCAGCTTTGAAGTCAGGAGGACCTGAGTTCAAATCCGGCCTCATACACTTGACACTAGCTGTGTGACCCTGGGCAAATCACTTAACCCTGATTGCCTCACCAAAAAGAAAATAACAGCATGTTTCAGTCTGTATTCAGACAACATCAGTTCTTTCTCTGGAGGTGGATAGCATTTTTCATAAGTCCTTTGGATTGTCTTGGATCCTTGTATTGCTGAGAAAGTTAAGTCATTCACATTCTTCATTGTACAATATTACTGTTACTGGGTACAATGTTCCCCTTCACTTTGTATCAGTTCATTAGTCTTTCCAGATTTTTCTGAAATCATTTTGCTTGTCATGAAATTGGCATTTTTAAAAAATTAAATTTCCCCCTAATTATGCTGCATTTATTTTCCCCCCCTCCTTGCCCCACACTGGAAAAAAAAGGAAAGAAAAGCAAAACTTTTACAACAAAACTTGATGGTCAAGCAAAACAAATTCCCACATTGGCCATGTCTAAAAATATGTTTCATTCTGCATATTGAATCTATCATTTTTCCGTCAAGAGGCGAGCAACATTCTTTATCTTGAGTCCCTCTGGCATCATGGGCAATCATTAATCTGTCATTATATTGATCAAAGTTCTGTAAGTCTTTCATCATCATTCATTTTTACAATGTTGATATTACAGTATAAATTGTTCTCCTGGTTCACTTTACTCTGTATCAGTTCATAGACTTCTTCCCAGTTTTCTCTGCAACTATCCCTTTCATCATCTTACAGCATAATTGCATTCCATTACATTCATATTCTGTACTTTGTTTAGTCATTCCCTAGTTGATACATTCCCTTTAGTTTAAGTTCTTTGGCACTACAAAAATATGCTATAAATATTTTTGTATATATAGGAATTCTTCTTTCTTCAATCTCTTTGAGGAATAGGACCAGTAGTAGTATCATTAGGTCAAAAGGTACAATTTAACAACTTTTTGGGTAAAGTTCCAAACAGATTTCAGAATGACTGGAACAAGTCACAACTCTACTAACAGTCCATCAAAGTACCTATTTTCTAGATGCCCCCTCCAACATTTGTCATTTTCCTTTTTTGGGGTCAGTTTTACCACTGTAATAGGTATGAGCTAGAATCTCCTTGTGCATTAGGCATTTAATAAATGCTTTTTGATTTATTAGACCACCATTTTCTATCAAGCTATTTAACCTCAGACCTACATGGATTAAATGAAACTATTTTTCACTCCATCCAATCTACTCCCTCTTTTGGAGGGGAAGAGTGAAGAGGAAATATTTGTAGGAGCTCTTAAGCAAACAGAAGAGAATCCTTAAAAAGTACTGGTTGCCTCCTTCTTGGTCAATCAGTCAACCTTGGACTCCTGGACAAATCTTCCTTACTCACCATGGTTGATGGATTGGGATGGTGGTGGTAGGGAAGGGTTAAGTACCTCAACAGTCATAGGTCTTAACAACTCTGCTTGGATAGAGATTATAGTTCAAGTCTCTTGGCTATTGAGTTATCAGGTAAAGAGGGAAGGAGAAGGTAGGAGCTAGTGAAAATTTCAGGAATTCTTCAGAACCCTTCAGCCAACTCCATGGTATCTACCACGTTCAAATTTGCCAAGATGGATCTGGCATTTTTCCAACCAAACTTTTTGGTGAAACTTGTGGTCAAATTAAATTAAATTAAATTTAACAAACATCTATCAAGTTCCTACTAAGTGCAAGGCACTAGGTTTATGAAGACAAAAAATTAAAACAGTTCCTTTCCCCAAGAACTTTCCATTCAATAGGGGGTAAATGACATTTCCAAAAATAAGAATAATATATGATACTTTGATGATTAAGAGAACACTAGCAGTAACTGAGAGTATGAATCAGGGAAGGCTTTGTGAATGAGTATCTGAGCTGAACCTTAAAGAAAAATAGGAATTTTAAAAGGCAGAGATGAAGAAAGAGGACATTTTAGGTATGGGGGTTAACTTGGTGAGAATGCATGGAGATAATCCAACTAGTTTGGAACACAAAGTATGTGAAAAGGAGAATCAGGTTCCACTGCTGAGACTTCATAGCAGAAGTAGATGAACCAGTCAGGGTTAAAAGCTATGTTGGAAGGAAAGCTCCAAAGAGAAGGCCGTGTGGCTTAACTGGAGATACCCGAAGGAGTGGAATGCAGAGACAAAAAGGGAAGGACACTAGGACAGTCCACTGATTTAAACTTCATACTAGGGCTAGGACTGATGTTTCCAAAGTGAGGCTGGGAAAAGACAGGGAAAGGATGGCATGGTGGATAAAGTTCTGGACTTCTAATCATGAAAACATGAGTTGGAATCCTGCCTCAGTCATTTATAAGGTAGGCAACCCCGGTCACCTCTCTTAAACCTTCTGAACCTCGGTTTCCTTCACTTCAAGATGAAGGAGTGGGACTCAACGGTCTCCAAGGCCCTTTCCAATTCTAAATCTATGATCTTATGGTTATAATCAGGGATGCCGCCAGAAAACTTTGGGCATTATTTTTTTTAAGGGGTGACAGGAAGGAGTTTACAATGGTCTAGCAAGACGCTCTTCCCAAGACATGGAGTATGGATACATTAAGTTCTCCTTGAGACTGTTGGGTCCATGATTCCCAGAGAGTTCTAAGTCAGGGAAATTCATTCAGCTTTGGGGATCATGGCAGTTCTGGGATCAGAATATTCTGCCAAAGGTATTTTTAGAGAGTGAATGGGTCCTGCTGAGACAGATTTGATTAGTTTCTTATCCCTGATGTCACAAGCAAGAGAATACCAATAGGCAAGAAAAATGGAAATTTCTAGCCTGATATCATGTATGTGAGTGGGGGGCGGGGAGAGACAGGGGGAGCATTCTAGAGAAGGGAGAGGAGAGAAGTGAGGGACAGACCATATAGAAGAAAGGGCTATGGCTGGGGAATAGACCATCTGGAAGGACAGTGAAGGACTAGGCCAGGAAAAAAGAAAAGAAAATAGTCACACACAACAGAAGTTCTTCTAGGCTACTACAATTTATGTGAAATAAAACTGAAAAGGTAGGTAGGAGTATTTGCCTTCAAGTGATAATTTTCCAGAATGTCAAAAATAAGTGGACTGCTATTCCACTATTTAGGATTAGTCATTTGATTTAAAGTTTGGTTTTTTTTTTTTTGTGGACAGACAGAAGTCACACACCTTTAGGCAGAACAGAGTGATAGAATTTGGCTCTTAAATGTGCTTTTAATTCTGACTTTCTGAAAAAACAAAACAAAAACCAAACAAATAATATTGTGATGACTCATGAATAGTAAGCAAGGTTGGGCCACCCCAGAGAGCAATCTACCATTAGCTTGGGGGTTCAGAGAACAAAGTGAACTTGTATTTTTCCAGACTGAGCCAGAAGGGCTATGAGCAGGTGGAGGGGGAGCAATGGCAGCTCACTAGCCCCACAAACTCCCCCTGTGATCTAGAATCCGATAAGCTTTGTGACAAACTGTTGTGGAATGAGATTCAAGGCAGTTGGATAACCTAAATCCAAGATTTAGGACTGGAAGGGACTTATGTAGTCCAACCCCTCCCCCCATTCTACAGTTGAGAAAACTGAGACCCAGGAAGGAAAGTGACTTGCCTACGGTCATGTAGACTGTAAGTGACAGAGTCAGGATTTGGACCCTGTTCCTTTTGAATCCAGAGCCAGTGGTTTTTTCACCAAGACCAGGTATATATACAAAATATAATCGTTTATGGAAGATCTGTTCAATGCCAGTTCAACGATAGATCAGGTTGAATTTTCTCAGCCTCAATTCCAGTCTTCTGGGCACTTCCTGAAATTACCCATATTTAGATCTAGAACGTGTCTTTCTGTCAAGGTAAGCTAATTCAGAGCTGGTTGGAATTCCTGTTAAAATCCCAATCTCATTCCTCAGGGCCTATTGGTTGGAGTAAGATGCTCCCTACCGATAACATTATAATAAAAACAAATTTTTATCCAACATTTACTGTGTACTAGTCAGGGAGGGAGATGATGATGACAATAATGATGGTGATGATAGCTACCATTACATGATGCTTTCAAGTTTGCAAATCACGTTATATGCATTATCTTACTTGTTCTTCAAAACAATCTGTGAGATAAATGCTATAGGTATTATTATCCCCATTTTACAGATGAGAAAAATCAAGGTTAAGAGATGTTATTTGCTTGCCTGGAATCACACAGCCAGTAAATATCTGAAGAGAGTTTTGAACTAAGGTCTCAGCTCCAAGTGTTTTCATTATACCAAAGGGTATCTGTTCTCCTATAGCAGGCCTGTGGAAAATGTAGAGGAAAACATCCCATACATTTTTTGAGGGCCACCAGAAATCCTTTGGTGTGCCCACAGGCTGCACTTTGTGCAGGCTTATCTTACAGCTTGTAGCCTATTTTTGTTTGGGGATTGAAGGTGGATGAAAGGAAGACTTGTGACTTAATCTCTGTCAGGGAGTGGGACAGGTCTCATGAGTTAGTTTCCACTAAATCAAATCTGCAACTCTTCTATAACTTGTATTTTGGCTAGGTTCCTGGCCAAAATATAACAGCAAAGCCTAGAGTGCCAAAGGTAGTCTAAAGGTTATGAACAAGGAAACAAGATAACAAATATGGGTGAATGTCAGTGCTACAGATACAGAAATAGTGAAGTCAGAGAGTGACATGCATGTAGGGGAGAGAATAAACTTTGTTTCGAGCGTGTTGGGTTTGCGATGCCACTGGGCCTCCCATGTGTAATTGTATTGCAGGTAGTTGGAGATGTAGGGCTGGGACTCAGAAGGAAAGATTTGGGAATTGTCTACAAAAAGGTAGTAGCTAAATCTGTGGAAGTGGATGAAATTTCCAAGACTGTAGAAAGAAAAGAGAATAGAAAGATAATTATAGACATGCAGAAAGAGTAGTTAGAGAGATAGGAGGAGAACCAGGAAGGGATGACATCTCTGAAGCTGAGGATGAAAGTGTATCCAGAAAAGAGCATGTCTAATTTTTTCAGTATTCTTCATATTCCTTTGGCAGTCTAGTGAAAGAGAAATTTTAATAGATGTCAGGTGGGGTGGAAGAGGGAAACAGAAGTCAGATTACAAAGGGCTTAAGGAAAAGTGGGTGATGGGGAAGTGAAGACATAAGACAGATGACTGTTTTTCAAGATGCTTAGCAGAAAAGGAGTGGAGAGAGATGGAATAATTAATAGAGAGATGGTAACTGGATGGTTTATAAACATAAAGAAAAGGCTTTAGGGAGAACTGGGGGTGATCTGAACTTGTTTGTGCAGTTGGTGAGGAGAGGATCTGCTGGAGGGGAGAGACTGAAGATGAATGGGGTGGGGGGGTGGCTAATAGACACAAAGTCCTGGAGAAGGTCCAAGGTAACCGGATCAAGGATTCAAACAGGCAGATTCGCCTTAGTAAGTGACAGGTCTATTTCTTCTGAGCCTGGAGGGAAGGAGGAGAGAGGGTAATGGTGCTGAGGAGGGTAGCTGAGGGAATTTGGATCAGGTAGCCTCAATCTTCTCTGTGAAGGAGCAAGCTAGGTCACCAAGGAATACGAAGGGAAGGGACTACTCCAAGTCACAGAGCAGGGAAATGGACAAGTTAGAACAGCCATCAATCAGTTATAGGATCATAGGTTTAGAGTCCTTAGAAGTCACTTGCCAGCTCTCTCATTTTACATACAAAGAAAACAAAGCCCATAAGAGTTGTGATCTTCTTAAGTCACAAAGCTAGTTAAGTGGCTGAGTTGAGATTTGAACCCAGCTGAGGTGGCACAGTGGATAGAGTGGTAGGTGTATCTTAAGGAATCTTATTGAATTTAAATCTGGCCTCAGACACTTACTAGGCTGGGTGACCCTGGGCAAGTCATAACCCTGTTGGCCTCAGTTTCCTCTTCTGTAAAATGAGCTGGAGAAAGAAATGGCAAACCATTCCAGTCTCTTTGCCAAGAAAACCCCCCAAAAAGGGGTCATGAGGAGTCAGTCATGACTGAATAATAACTTCTAGCTAAGCTAATTTAGGCAACACACATTTATTAAACACTTACTATGTGCCAGACTCAGTGCTAAGCACTGGAGACAAAAAACATGGTCCCTGCTCTCAAGGAGCTCACATTCTAACAGAGGAGACAACATGCAAATTACTAAGTACACACACATACATACATATGCCTTCTATATCTATATATGGAGAGAAAAAGGGAGAGAGGAAGGCAGGAAAGGAGGGAGAGAGAAACTGCCAATTTAATCAATCTATTTTTCTAGGCTAGCCTCTTCAAGTTTTCCTCAGAAAATTTTGGTAGATAGGATTCTTGGAGCAGTGGAAAAGAGTACTTAATTTATATATGCATCCATGTACATGTAACACACATGCATGTGCATATATGAACACGTGTGTATTTGCACACATGTGCTTGTATGTATACACATCAGTGCTTAGCTCTTTGCCTAGTATGTAGTAGGCACTTAATGTTTTTTTGAATTGAATACATAGGTATGTATGCATATACACACAAATTCAGCGCTCTTTCCAGTGCTCCATGAATCCTACCTACCAGAATTCTCTGGGGAAAATTGGACTAGGGTAGCCTGGAGAGGTAGATTGGATGATTGGATTGGCAACTCCTCAGTCACACAGGCTCGGCATAAGATCCTTGGCTCAGTCACGGAAAACAATTCCACCTGCAACTTACAGAACCCTTCCTATTTCTTGCAAATGGTTTTGTGTTTGGAGAGAGTGGCACAGAGAGGGTCCCCAAAGGAGAATCTGCAAGGAAGCCACTTGGAGACAAGCATCAGTCTCCAGCTGCAGCCTGCCAACCCCATCCTTGCTGGTTGCCATTTGGCAGGTTCTGGACAAAAAAGTAAGCACATCTGTGCCGAGGTGTTTCCCAGCAGACTCGTTCCTGAAATCAACAGTTAGGAAAATGAGGAGGCAGCTGCTTCTTTTCCTGGGGAAGAGGTTTTAGCTGGAAAGACACGGGTCCCAAGGAGCTGGCTTGGTAATCGGCCTCTGGGAAATTGCTCTGAGCACCAGCAACAGGTTTAATCAAAAAAGCAAAGCCTTTGGCCTTTAAGGCACAGACCATCAAAGAAGCACTTAATAGGCCTCAGAGCTGAGGATGACATCTCTTTCCCTTCCCTGTGGGTGGGGGTGGTAATCTTGTTGGGTGGCCTAGCTTCACAGTCTCTATTATTTGAAACAGATGGGACTCCAGAATGATTATCCTTCCCCTTATTTCGGGTGAATGTTAGTTGATGGTGATGAAAGGTTAAACACCTGTGAGGGAACGTGCTGAGTTGGTCTTATCAGGCAAGCACAGTTTAGACTCAAAGGCCCAGAGAAGACTTCAAGAAATCTGCTCGATTGTCCAGACTTCAGGCCCACAATTAAGCCTCCCTGATGCGAATCTATTCCATTGTATTTTTAAAGGGCCTCCTGAGAAGATGCCGCCATCCTTTCTTTTGTTTCTCTGTGATCCTCCTCTCAGGGCCTCAGATGGGTCATTTGGCCTATAAATAGAGGCCTGGCAGGTGACATTCTTTGAGGAAAAGCACCAGTGTAACTATAAAGAAAATAAAACTGCTTTCTTGTTTTTATGATGACCCCACAGGAAAAGCACTTCCTGAATCTACTCAGAAGCTCATCTGTATACAGCTTTGTATGCAGCCACCATGACTAACAGATATGTTCTTTCAGAAAACAAACAAAAAGCAAACAAACAAATAAACCAGCATGTATATAGCACTTAAAGGTTTGCAAAGGGCTTTACCCATATTTGATCTTATTTGGTACAACAACCCTGTGAGGTAGGTATTATTATTATCTCCATTTTACAGATGAGGAAACTGAGTCTGAGAGAGGTTAAGTGACATGTTCAGGGTCACATAACCAATGTTTAAGGAAGGATTTAAACTCAGATCTTCTTGACTCAAAGTCCGGCACTCCATACAGTATCTCATTTAGGCCCAGAATTGTGATCTCATTGGTACTCAGAACTAACTCTCCATGAGGAAACTACTTCTAACAATGCAGACTAGTCACTGCAACCTAAATGTTCATATTCCTCATAATTGGTGCTTCCTTACTCTTTTCGGCACTCTATCTTCTCCTTAGATAGATGCTTCTTCCACAGCATAGAAGACCACCTCTCCTATTTCTTTGATAGCTGTCCTATTTCTTTGGGGACCATGTCTCAGACAATGAGCCTAATGGAATGAAACCCCAGTCCCATAACTCTTTGGTATGGGACTCTCTCCTTATTGGTGGATATCAATGTCCCCAGCCTGTGTCAGGGGTGTGACCTTGATATCAACCAGTAAAGAAAGAGTCCCATATCAGTGCGTTTGGGGATTGAGATTATAGTAGAATCTTTAAACCATACAATCTCAAAGCCAGAAGAGATCTCTGAGATGGCTGGATTTCATGTTACACAGGAGGATTTTTAGGTCCAGAGAGGTTGTGACTTTCCCATACATTTGGCTAACGGCAGAGGCAGGACAGGAAACCAGATCTCCTAACTTTTGGCATTGTGCTGGTTGCTAGGACTATCCTTCATACACAGAACAGGAATCAATCAAGTATTGAGGAAACTCTTACTATGTGCCAGGCGCTGGGCTAGAAGCTAGGGAGACAAACACAAACTAGAAGTGGTCGCTGCCCTCAAGGACCTTGCATTCTAATGGGGGAGACAATGAGATAACATGGGGGGGGGTCACTAACAGTCAGAGGAATCTGGGAAGGCTAACTCCGGAGAGGTGCTTGAGCTGAGTGTTGAATGAAAGAAAAGGATTCCAAGGGGCAGAAGGAAGGAGGGAGTGGCCTAGGGAACAGCCAATGCCAACGTATGGAGATGGGAGATAGAGTGGCATATGTGAAGGAGAAGCAAGAAAGCCACTTTGGCTGGATACACTCTATGGAGGGAATGGAGAGGAGTAATGTATAATAAGGCTGGAAAGGCAGGAAGTGGCCAGATTACAAAGAGCTTTGAAATGCTAAACAGAAGACTTTGCCTTTGATCCTAGAGGTGATAGGGAGACACTGCTGTTTATTGAGTGAGGAGGTGAGGCATGACATGGCCACACTTACACTTAAGGAAAATCACTTTGCCAACTGTGTGGAGTAAGGATTGGAACAGGGAAGGGCTTGAGGCAGGGAGAACAAACAGGAAGCTGGAGAAATAATTCAGAGGTGATGAGGGTCCAAAATAAGGTAGTAGCTATGTGACTGGAGGGAAGGGGACAGATCGGCAAGATGTTGTGGGGGTAGATAGGATAAGATCTGGCAACTGAGTAGTGGGTGAGTGTGAAGATTTAAGCATGACATCAAGATTCAAGTGCATAGAGCGCCAGGCCTGGAGTCAAGAAGACTTGAGTTTTAATCTGGCTTCAGACACTAGCTGTGTGACCCTGGGCAAGTCATTTAATATCTGTTTGCCTCAGTTTCATCATCTGTAAAATGGGGATGATAATAATAGCACCTACCCTCCCAATTGTTTTGAGCTCAAATGAGTAAAGTGCTTAGCACAGCACATAGTAAGTGCTATATAAAGGTGCTATCCTTTTTATTATTATCAATTATTATATATATTTTTTAATTAACCTTTTAAAAATTATTATTATCAATTAATTGGGTTATGGTTGGTATCCTAAACAGAAATAGGGAGAGGCATAGTTTTTTTTGGAGAATGACAAGTTAGTTGTGTTTTGGACACGTTCAGTTTGACATACCTACAGGAAATCCAATTCAGACTATCTAATAGCAACCAGTGATGTGGGACTGGAGCTCTGGAGCGAGAGTAGATAGGCTGCATAGATAGATTTGTTAATCATGTACATAGAGAAGGTAATTGAATTCATGGTAGTTGGCGAGGTTATCAAGTGAGGGAGTATAGAGAGAAAAGAGAAGGCCCAGGATAGAACCCAAAATCCACAGTTAAGAGGCATGACATGGATTATGATCCAGCCAAGGAGACTGTGAAGGAGTGGTCAGACAGGTCAGGAGAGGAGAGGTAAGGCAAGTAAGGAGGAGAGCCAAGAGAAGGTAGGACCAGAAAACTTCAGAGAAGAAAGTGGATCCAGCAGGGAAAGGGGGAGGATGATGGTGTCAAATGCAGCCAAAAGGTCAAGAAAAAGGAGGTTTGGGAAAAAGCAATTTGATTTAACAATGAAGAGATCACTGGTAACTTTAGAGGGAGTGGTTTTAGTTGAGTAATAAAGTTGGAAGCCACCCTGCAAAGGGTATATAAGAGGAGAGGGAGTGGAGACAATGAATATAGACTGCTTTTTCTCTAGGAAAACTGAAGAAACTCCTGAGAAGGCAACAGAGATATAGGACAGGAGTGTGAGGGGACGGTAGGGTCTAGTGAGGGTTTTTTTTGTTTGTTTGTATGCAGTGGTGAAATAGCCAGTAGACAAGGAGTGATTGGTGATTAGGGAAAGAGGGGATGATTGTTGGGGCAATCTGCTTGAGGAAACAGGAGGTGAGGGGATCAAGGGTACATGTAGAGAGTTGGTCGTATTGAAAAGAAGGATCTCTTCGTCAGATAATCAGAGTAAAGGAGAAACTAGTGTGTGTGGTAAGTGATGTCAAGGGGTTGTTAAATGAGAAGAGGAAAAGAGAAAGCGTATTTCTCGGTAAAATATAAACAAGGTCTTTAGTCAGGGAGGGTGCAGTCTGTGGAAGGCTTGAGGAAAGAAGAGAAGGTTTGGAATGATTGATATGAGCAGTGCAATAGGAAGACAATCAGGGAGGAATGAAAGGATTGCCTTGCTGAAATAAGGACCCAGTTGGAAGTGGATAACATGAATTTATAACGTACCTAGTGAGCACAATGACATGACTACCTCTAGCTCTGCTCAGTAGCACATGCATATGAGCAGAGAAGATGTATGGTCGGAATAAAAACAAGGAGTATATGTGAATGGTATACACTACCATGTATGTAGCACTAGGGGCCCTCTGAGCAGTACCTCAAGTTTGAATCATGTTGTGGATATTGATAATTATCCACTTAAAAGTATAGATTCCAACTCAAACAATCAATCAGTAAACGTTTATTAAGCACTACCATGTGCCAGGCACTGTGCTAGGAAAAATTCACTACTGCTGGGCTTCTTTTACCAGCCAGTAAGAGGACACCTTAATTCAAAATAAAAGGATATTTAATTAAGCAAAATATCAATATAAGTGACAAGAAATATTCCTTTTATACCCATAGGGGTATAAAACCCCATAGCTTACTGCACCACCAATGCAGGAGAGAATATACCCAGGGAACATAGGTGATCAGGAAACAGGCAGAATGGGACACAAAGGTAGGAAACATATGTGGTAAGAACATTCAGGCATCTGGGATGACACATCCAATTTTGGAAACCTGATAATGTCTGCTAGTGCTGTTGTCAGAAAGCTGTTTTCTCACCTGAGCTGGGGTCTCCTGCTGCGCTATTCTCTCCACAGTGGTGCTAGGACTTCCAGGTGATGGATGCCTCTGGATACCGCTGGTCTGCAATAGGGGGTCCCTCAGCTCTCCAGCTGGAGAGCCCCAGGGGCCTTCTTGAACTTTTTTGTGATCAAAATAACCCACAGTAGTGGGTAGGTAGGGATGCCAGAGGCATTTTAAAGTTTTTCTTTGGAATAGTACATTTTTAATGGACTCATTTTCCCAGATCCCAGCCTTCTCTTGGACTTGAGTTTAGCAAATTCCTTTTGACCTTTGCCATAAAGTGGTTTTTATTCTGAATCTTTTCAAGATATTCCAGGAAGTTTTCTAAATAACATTGCAAAGATGTATGGATCTGAGGTTGCAGGGGTTTACCTTTGTCCCTTTTCCCCCTTTTCAAAAGGAATTTGGCTCCTTTGTTTACAATTCCCAGAAAAACCTTAAAACTTTTAGCTTCCTTGTAGCTCTTTGAAAGCTTATTCAAATGTACCTTTCCTCCCTGGCCCTGAAAAGAACCTGGCTCCTGTGTATCTCTTTAGCTCCATTTGAAAGCAAACTTCCCCCCTTCCAGCTCCCTTCATTATCTATTCTCATTGTTTGTTCAAATCTCTCAGACCTTCCGAACACCTGGACCCTCTTTTTCTCAACCACCTCCCCCCTTCCACTGGTCTTTCCCATTGTTGTACTTTCCTGTGGCCCTTGGTCATTTCTCACCCTTAATCCTAGCTAGGCACCACGAGGTCCAGGACCCAGGAGTTCTGTTCACCCCAGCTTACTAGCCACTCCCATTCAGATCTCCTTAGACCCTTCCTGCAGTCACTCCAAACTGCTTGGCCACTCCTAAATCCCTCCCACAGTCTTTCTGTACTTAAGATTCACTTTTGCCCCATTTTGATGTGGGAATTTCTCATGCCCCTAGAGGCTGAGACTCTCACACCCACCTGTCTTTATGGGCATCACCTGGCTGGGGATTCACCTGGCCTCCCCCATTTAGAAGCTGAGCTTTCCTCATGCCCAAAAGGCTGAGACTGCCTCCCGCCCACTCGTCCTTATGAGCATCACCTGACCACCTTAACCCACATTTAGATCACTGATTTTTGGGTTCCTTGGGAGTCTGGCCTATATGCTTTATCTTTAATAAACTTTTTCTCTGGCTGGAAGAAGATTTTTGGGTTGAATTCTTTCAGGCAGATCCGTGCCGAGATCTGGGGCTTTTTCCCAGCACCCCAAAGCCTCCCGCAATCTTGGGGTGCCTCTGTGCATCTAGGAACACCCCAAAACCCCTCCCCCTCTTCAAGGTGACTGGGTTTTTTCCAGGCACTCATCTTCCTGAATTCAAATCTGGCCTCAGACACTTACTAGCTGTGTAACCATAGGCAAGTCACTTACACCTGTTTGCTTCAGTTTCCTCATCTGTAAAATGAGCTGGAGAAGGAAAGGGCAAACCACTCTAGTATCTTTGCTAAAAAAACCCCAAGTGGGGTCATGAAGAGTGGGACTTGACTGAACAATGACATACTATACCTAGTTGCCATGAAAATCTTCTTGGAGTAAGATTGAAAGGTCCAGATGGAACTGGTGACCTCTGCTCTAGTTTCTTTCTTTTACATTCCTATCTTTTTGTGCATTGCTTCGAGCCTCAAAATTGGCAGTCTTTTAAAATATATTTAATTGCTTCTCAGAAAATATGAAAGGTAAAACAACATTACAGAGTACAATAGAACAATGTTATAAATGGGAAATATAGAATCATACAGTGTGAGTATTGGAAGGGCCCTTGGAGATCATCTGGTGCCATCTTTCTTTTTATAGAGGAGTGAACTGAAGACTAAGGAGAGTGAAAAGTTTGGTTCAAAGTCATTCATTTAGTCAGTGGGAGATGTTGGGTGAAAATTTTCTGATTTCTAGTTTAATGCTCTTTTCACCGTGCCAAAGTTTCCTGAGTGGCCAAAATTCTGTTTGTAAAAATTCCCTTTAAAGAGGGAAGAATGGGCCTATCCAGCAACTGCTATCTGATTGGGTCAGCTTTTCGGATATGAACCAAAGAGCAGAAAAATCCTCAAGGGATCAGTGAGGGAGACAAAACTGTCTAAAGCCATGGCTGTTTGAGATAATCAGAAGGGTATAATGTTTAGAAAGCACAGGAAAGACTTTTTTTTCCTTTGAAATTTAAGTTTTCCATTTTTTTTTTTGTGAGCACAGCTATCTGTGAAATGACCATTTGGTGCTCCTGAACCAGAGGGATGGTGATAGGACTTGGAAATAGAGCTGCCTCATAGTAGCTTATTAACATCAGATGGGGCAGCTAGACTATGCTGTGGGTAGAGCACACGTCCTGGAATCAGGAGGACCTGAGTTCAAATGGGAACTCAGATACTTAATAGCTATATGACCTTGGGCAAGTCACTTAACCCTGATTGCCTTGAGAGAAAGGAAAAAAGAAAGAAAGAAAAAAAAATCAGATAAGATAGCCTTGCAAATTAGGATTAGGATCAGGTTTGTGGATGGAAATGCCCAAGAAGGGACTCCTTAAAAATTTCTACTAGTAGAGTCAGTACTGATCCATCCCCTGGTTGTTCAGTATCTCCCACAGAACAGAGTGTAGACTGTACTTTCTTGGGACAATGGCAATCATGGAAAAGGAGATGGGCTTTGTAAAGGTTGAGATCCTGATAGTAAAGAGCAAGAAAGCCAAGACAATGTCCTAGTGAGGAATGTCTAAACAAATTGGGGAATATGAATGGAATGGAATGTTATTGTGCCATAAGAAATGACGAAATGAACAATCTCAAAGGAAATTAAGAAGACCTTTGTGAATTGATATGAAGTGAAGTGAGCAGAACTAGAACAATTCATACAATGATAACATTATAGAGAAATACACCTTTGAAAGACTTTAGACCTCTGATCAATACAATGCTAAACCATGAGTCCAAAAGAATAAATAGGAAACATTCTACTCATTTCTCCTGACAAAGAAACGATGAATTTAAAATGCAGAAAGAGACCTACATTTTTGGAAAGTAGGCACTTGTGCGGGCATTCATTTTTGTTTAAACTGTGTAAATATATATTGAGGGATTGAATTTTTTTTCTTAATGGGGGTTTTGGGAGGGACAGACTAAGATGAAATACTTGATCTTGAAAATATTTTTAAAACTAAGGAAATAAAAAACAAATTGAATCAAACTAAAAATAGGAAAGCAGAGGCCTTCTGATTTTTTTTTAAAAAAGAATTTCATATAGGAAACAAAAAAAAATCATCAGTTTAATCAGTAAGTATGCACTTGTGGTCTGGGAAAGGCTGTTACTGAAGCTAATGGGAGAGGGTAGGGGCTTTAATCATTATGAAATTACCAGTCTGTCTTTGTCAAGTAGTGCAGGAAAAAAATCTGTTTTCAGTGGCTTTTTTTCTTGCTCAGATTCTGATCTTCTTTAGGTTGTAAGCCGCAGGATAGGGCTGGCCTCTTCCTATGTAGTATTTGCGCAGTGCCATGGGGATGGTGTGAAAGCAATAAAATATTCAACAATAAGAGTCATAACAATGCAGAGAACATTGAACAAAAAAACTCATCTGAGATGATAATGAAAAGAAGAATGGCTCTTGTGTGCAGTAGAGAAGGAGAGAAAGAAGAGAACAGAGGAGCAGATAAATAGGAGGGTTGAACATATGGCTTCATCCTTCTGTTCTGATTAAAGACATTTCTGTTTTGTGAGCCAAGTTGCTGTTGCCAAAAAGGACAGACAAAAGTGGATATTACTCCAGAGCAGGAGATGCTGGGAAAACAGTGTGTGTGGGGCCTTGTCTGACTCAGAAGGGAGGAGGTTTAGGGGAGAGCTGGGTAGAGGTCGGGGTGGGGGGGTTGGCCCAGGGCCTTATACCTGGGATAGCTGACAAATGCCTTTTTAAAAAGGAGACATGTGCTGGGAGTGGTGTCCCATGCCAGTAATCCTTTCTACTGGGGAGGCTGAGGCTGGTGGCTCATTGGAGCTCTGGAGTTCTGAGCCACAGTGGGCTAAGTTAGTTGGGTATTTACATTGTCTGACACCAATATGGTGGGGAGTGGGCAACAAGTTGCCTAAGAGTGAACCAGCCCAGGTTTGAAAAGGAGTATGTCAAAACATCTTTGCTGATCAGAAAAGGACCCCAGCCATGAGTAGCCCCTGCACTTTCCAGCCTGGGTGAGAAAAAGAGACCCAGTCTTAAAAAAAAAGAAAAAGAAAAGAAAAATAAATAAACAGAAGGATAAATGTGTCAGTAGATTATCAAGTTAATGAATGGGGAACTCCAGATAAACATTTGCACTGCTCCAGGGGATTGATTACCTGAAGTGTGGCTGATTGGAAAGGAGGCCCATTTTTGTCCCTGAGCCTTCATGTTTGCTCTTCCCCTGTGGGAAAGCCCTCATCCTTACCATCTTGCCATCACATGCCCTTCATCTTCCTCTTAAAAGCTTCTTCACAAGCTACTTCTTTCATGGAAGACTTATTGACCTCTTCTCATTCCATTGATCCCAGCAACCCTCAGTGTGTCCACCATCTTTTCACCCACATATATGTGGCCCTACACAGCTGTAAGCCATGATGCACTTGTTTAAATGCTTCATGTGTCTGTATTCTCGAGTCTTTTTTCTCTTCATTCTTTTTTCTTCTTTTCTAAGCCCCTCTCAGAGGGCAAGGACTCAATCTTTTCTTCCTTTCATCTCTCTTCACAGCACTGAGTTCAGGGCTCTGTCTGCCTCCGCACAGCAGATGGTCAATCAGGGCTGTTGACTGACTGACTTAAAAATATAGGTTGAACATCCAAAGGGTTGTATTTGACTTACTGTCCCTGCTTGCTCTGCTGTGTCTTTCCCCTCCTCCAAAGGCTCTCTGAGAGAGCACCAGATTGCTGTCAAGGCCAGTCCCTAACTTGAGGGGGTGTGGAGGGGAGGATGGGGAGTTGCTTTTTTTCTCTTTTAAAATCTTTTAAAAAATGGGAAACAGACCTGTTCTTTGCTTTGTTGTTGGAAAGAGCTCACATTCTGCTTGCTTAGCCTCAGCTTCAATTTTGGATGAGGTGCTTCCCTCCCTCCCTCCCCCTCAGATCCAAACTGGCATGCTACTTCAGTGAACATATGTATTTTTTTAAGCCATGCTGTGCTAAGCATCTCCCTTTACATAATATTTCAGCTCCCAGGGGGGAAGAGGTAGCCAAGTTTCTCTCACCTTAAAAAACAAATAATCTTTGTTGTATGTTCTCATGTCATCTTGAGAACAAACATGTGGCTGAGATGAGAGCTCATTGAGAAAGTGTTAAAATTCACGAAGGACTTTGCTTGCAAATCAGCCCTGAAATTTCCAGGAGGACCGGGGGCTTCCCACAGTCACAGCAGAGATGGCATTCAGTATGAGGAACACCAACCAATCGCTCCATTTTCAGTCCCACGTGTGCAACACATGCCTAACATAAAAATCAGATTGTCAGCAAGCCAGTTCTTCTCTGATAACAACTCACAATCAAAGTAAAGTTGCAGTCTTCCCAATTCAACTTATTTCATAATGACTGGCTTCTGGGGGTGTGGCCCTGCACTAGGAGACTTTGATTTCAGTTCAAAATGCAATCAACTCTTAATTCAGTCCTAGATATTGATTTATGAAGGGATTCAGCATCTCATTTAATCCTCACAATAACCCTGTGAGAGATAAGTGCTACAATTACCCATACTTTCAGGTGAGTAAACTGAGGCTCAGCAAGGTTCCATGGCTTGCCGATGTTTACACAGCCAGCAAGTTGGGGATCACAAATCTAGAGCTGGAAGGGCTTTAGAAGTTCCCTGCTCTATTCTCCTCAGTTTACAGATGAGAAGATGAGCCCCCCAGAGAGGTTAAGTGACCAAAAGTCAGTGATAGACCCAGGATTCAAACCTAGTTCCCCTGATATTAAATCCAATGCTCTTTCCACTCTAACATTTTTCAGAGGCAAGATTCCAAATCAGATCTTGCTTGATGCCTCATAGATTGAGGATCTTTGAGGTCAAGTCTAGAGTTCTTTCTGTCTACTATACTCTGCTGTCTCTCATCCTAAGGAAGAAAAGCAGTGGTAATGAGGTCATCATCCCAGGGAACAGATAAATCATCATTATTCATTCATTTATTCATCCAATAAGTATTTACTAATCAACTACCATGTTCCAGGTATTTGCTATGTGCTAAGGATACAAAGAAGAAAAGCAGCACAGTCTTTGAGGTCAAGGAATTTCCATTCTACTGGGAGTGGGAGAGAAACAGCCTTCTATGATGGGGAGATAGCATGAATGTAGATCAGTAAATAGAAAATGTGTACCAAGTTAAGTACAGAGCAGTTTTGTCAGGCATGGGAAGGAAGTAACAGCTGGGTGGATCAGTACTGGCCTCCTCTAGGAGGTTGTATTTGAGCTGATCCTTGAAGGAAATTAAAGGGATTCTAAAAAGGCAGAGATGAGGAGGGATTATAGTCTTGGCATGGAGTATAGGAATGGAGAGAGGAGACAGTGGTGTACTGAGAACAGCCAGTGTGTCTGTAATATAGAGTGAATTAAAGGGAGTTATTCTGCATTGTGCCTGGGAAGGTAGGCTGGAGCCAGATTGTGAAAGGCTTTAAAATGCCCAACAGGGGAATTTGCATTTTATTTTGGAGACCAGAGGGAACCATAGGAGCTCCCTGAGCAGGAGTGACATGATCGGATCTATGCTTTAGAAATGTCCTGGGTTAGCTGGCGGTGAGATGGGAGATGAACTGGAGAGGGGGAGGGATCTGAGGGAAGGAGAGAGACCACTTGGCAAGATCATTATCATCATCATCACACTTTGGGGTGGATGTTTGTTCATGCAGTTCAGCAGGCAATTTTCCTTCCTACCTGTTTTACTTAGGTTAATAATACTGTACAATGAATGTGAATTCTCAGTATACACCAATTGATAGCAGAGGGTAGGGTGATGGTGGACGCAGCTCAGAAGCATCCTGGGTAAGAGGGAAGGACCATCCTTGAGTTTAAAGAGAGATGCATACATTTCTGTGAAGAAAGTGAAGCTCCTCTCTGTTATTTGTCAAGGACACAGTTTCTTAAGCTGCACAGTCACTCATATCAACTAGAAAACAAAATGAGACAACTTAGAATTTAGGGGGGAAAAAACTATAATCTGAAATCAAAGGCCCGAGGTGTAAATCCTGCCTCTGCTGCCTTCTACCTATGTGACCTTAGGCAAATCCCTCCACCTTCTTTCTCAGCCTCAGTTCTATTATCTGTAAAATAAGTAGTTGCACTAGATGATTTCTGAAGTTCACAATCTATGATCCTAAAATGTGGATAAAATGTGAGATCTTCTAAATCCTATTCTCATTCTATTTAAGCTTTGCTGGTTTATCCTTCATAGGAAACTACCACTCTAGCTCAACCAACTGATCTAATACAATCTCAAATATATTTTGCACTTGAAAAATGCAGTGTGGTATAGTGGAGTGACTTTGAAAGGTGAGATTTGGCTTTGAATCCCACCTTTGACATTCAATAGCTACCACCTATCAGTAAGTCAAAATCTCTCTGTGCTTCATTTTTCCCTGTCTACAGAATTGGACCAATAATATCTGCTTCAAAGGGCTCTTGTGAGGACAGGCACTATATAAATAGCAACCATTATTATTTCTTATTTCCTTTGCTATTTTCTTGATGTTGTCTCTGTCTTCTCCATCTATTCAAATTTTATCTAACCTTCAAGACTCAGCTTAAGTTCTATTTTCCCTGTATTTCCAGCCTAAAATGATCTTTCTCTCCCCTGAATTTAGGCATTTACCCTAAATTGCCTTGTATTACTAGCTATCTTTTTTAGGCTTATGCATTCTAGCCTAATAATCAAGAATCTAGATTCTTGATTATATATTACTTGAGAGCAGAAGCTATGTTTTCTACTTCTTTGTATTCTCCTCATTATTTATCGAATGTCCCATCTGGGCTACTCCCCTAACTTGGATTGGATCTCCATGTGGGTGACAAAATGCTAGAAGTAACCTTGTGGGTAACTGCTTTGATTACTGTTGCTCCTGAGCTCCTGCCAGAGTGCTTTCTGTTAATTATCTGACAGTAGACTTGACTTTTAGAAATGACATTTACAAAAATAACAAGACCAGTTAGTACAAAACATTTTCCCCAAAAGTCTAGGGTGTGCTCTCATTCAAATACACCTAGTATCATGAGAAAAGTGGGCTCAGACTTAGAGTATGGTGGTAGTGAGACAAATGTGTAGGAAACTCATGTGGTAATACTCAACTCCTGGTGCTTCAGGCCCCAGAAGTCCTTTTCCCTTTTACTTTCACAGCTTCCCTTGGTTATATCATCTCCACTGAATGGGCTGCTTAGCTGGGCTCCTAGGGTCTCCTTCTTTCTTGAGTCCATAACTGTCACTCTTCTGTGGTGCAAGCAGTCACAATCCCTGAATCTCTTCCTGTTCTCTTCCTTTTTCTGAGCTATTTGTTTTTAGTGTGTCTCTTTGTTCCTAATGCAAATGCTTCCCCTGTTACCAGACACTACAATCCAGGGACATTGCAGCTGCACCCTTTCAGGCCTCCCAGGACCCTTGACCTTCTCAGAACTTTCAATGTTGTCATCTGGAAACATCCATCTTGAGGTCACTGATCCAGGGAAGGAAATGCAAGAAAGGCAGCCCAATCCCAACTCACTTATCTAGGCCTGATAGGGTCCATAGCTGCCGTGTACTCCAACATCATGAAGGCTAGATTGATGAATGGGTCTGGCAGTTCCATCCCCAACCCACGACTGGTTCTCAGAAGGCAGCCTGTTTCTGCATAACCTCTGAGGCATCAGTTCTTCCAAACTCAGCAGCCAATTAGAGGTCTTCTCTCATCATGCAATGCAAGGTTCTAGTTCTGGGAAGTAGACCCTCTCCAAGCTTTCATGGGGTGGACTGGAAGTAGGCAGCAAATATCAATGTATGCTCTAAGGAGTGGTCTCTGTCAGTCAGATGACACAGATTACATTTGTATTTTTTAAATACTAATGCAATAAATACTGTTGATTGGTTAAGTTTTGCATTTAGATACCACTAATCAATCTATACAAACGTGTAGAATGCCATACTCTCAGAACTGGACTGGATCTCAGTGACTATCTACCCCAACCTGTACTTGAGCCAGATGACCCTCCACAAACACATAGTCGACCAGCTTTTGCCTAGAGTCTTCCATTGAGGAGACATCTACTACTTCCAGAGATGGCCCATCCTACTTTTGATTAGTTCTAATTATTAGTCCTAGATTTGCCTCTTTGCAACTTCCAACCATAATTCTTCTTCCCCAGAGTCAAGCAGAGAATTTCTAAATCTTTTTTTGTGTGATAGCCTTTCCTGTATTTGCAGACATCTCTCATCTTCCCCCTGCATAGTCTCTTTTCCAGTGTGAACAACTCTAATTTCTTCAACTAATCCTTATTTGGCATGAATTCAAGGTTCTTCCCCATCCTAGCTACTTTCCCTGAAAGCTGTCCGGTTTGTTAGCACCTTTCCTAAATTGTTTTGCTCAGAAATGAATGTCATTTTTGAGGTGTGGTTGGATGAGGACAGAATAGAGTGGGACTGCTTCCCTAGTCCTGAACATGGTGGCTCTATTAATGCAGCTTAAATTATATTAACTATCTTGGCTGCGGTATCACTCTGCTAATTTATATTTCATTTTTCATTCCTCTCCGGGCTGCACTCCTCATTCTGCAGATTTCCTCTACTATGCCATAGAAACCTCTTTACCCTGGAAGTTCATTCTGCCCCTCTGTTGCTGTAGCCTTTTCCTCTGATTGGTTGGTTCCTTCTAGAACTTTCCCTTTAAGGAGGATACCAAGGTCAATTATGTCTTTCTTCCTCTCTAGACTGTATTCTTGTCTTTCTTGACTTTTTTTTTGACATGCCCCCTATGTGTAGCCTTCTACTTTTCAGCATTTTCTTATGTGTTTTTTTCTATCAGAATATAAACTCCACAAGGGCAGAGATTGTCTTTCCTTTTCCTTGTATTGGTATTCCCAGTGCTTTCAACAGCACTTGGCACATAGTAAATTCTTAACTGCTTGTTTACTTGTTATTGTTGGCTTGTAGTTAATTAAAATCCTTAGATATTTCTCTTTTCTTCTTTTTTTTAATGAGGCAATCAGAGTTAAATGACTTGCCCAGGGTCACCCAGTGAGTAAGTGTCAAGTGCCTGAGGCTGGATTTGAACTCGGGTCCTCCTGACTCCAGGGCCAGTGTTCCATCCACTGCACCACCCAGCTGCCCCCAGATATTTTTTCAAATGAACATTTTTCAGATGATGGAGTTAGATTAGTCTGGCTCTAAGATCCCTTCTGACTCTAAATCTATGACCACATAATCTGCTGTCCAGCCATTGGTATCCCATCTTTTACTTGAAAAGTTGGTTTTTTGAACCCCAAGTAAGACTCTATTTATCCCAATTAAATTTTATCTCATTAGACTTGATCCATTGTTCTAGGCTGTCAGGCTCTTTTTTTTTTTTTTTAATTTTTTTTTTTGCCTTTTTGGTGAGGCAATTGGGGTTAAGTGACTTGCCCAGGGTCAAAAAGCTAGTAAGTATCATGTGTCTGAGGTAAGATTTGAACTCAGGTCATCCTGACTCCAAGGCCAGAGCTTATCCACTGCACCACCTAGCTGCCCCTGTCAGGCTCTTTCTGAATTCTGATTTTATAACCCATTGTGTTAGCTGTCCCTCCTAGCTTTGTGCCATTTATAAATTTGTTAAACATATCCTTTATGCCTTTCTTCAATTTATTGATAAAAAATGTTCAATAACACAGAGATAAGCACAAGTCCCTGGGAATACTCCACTTTATTTTAGTGACCTTAAATCACTTTTTCACTCTTGTTCTGTTACATGGTCCAAAGGGCTAGGAGAAGAGACCCCTGTAAAATTGCCATGGGGACCATCACGTCCCTGGCTCTCACACTACTGAGTTGAGTATGTTCTTTTATCAGAAAACTTGGGAAACAGTAATGATCAAACTCAGGCAGACTGTATGCAAGTGATTTCTGTGAAAGTTTCATACCCTTAATTATAATGACCTCTCTTCCTATGTAGGGAATTTCTATAATTTTCTTCAGTTGGCTTAATGACTCCCAGAAATCAGTTCATTTTACATAAAGAATAATTTTCTTCCAAAGCATCTTAGAGACCTGTTTACCCTTATCTTTCATTTTCCAAATGTTCTGCTCTATATTCACCTTCTCAAGTTATTCTTATGCTCTTAATCTCAAAGAGAGAGAGAGAAAGAGAGACAGACAAAAACAGAGACAGTCAGAGAAAGAGAGAGAGAAGGAGAGAGACAGAGACAGAGTCAAAAGGAGACCAAAAGAGCGTGAGAGAGAGAGAAAGAGAGAGAGAGAGAAAGGAGAAGGAAAAAGGGAGAGAGAGCACTTATCTGCATTAGTCTATTTGCTTCTGAAGGTTAAATGTGGGGATATGCTGAATTTCTGATGAAAGATGGAAATG
Source organism: Vombatus ursinus (assembly GCF_900497805.2). Taxonomy (NCBI): domain Eukaryota; kingdom Metazoa; phylum Chordata; class Mammalia; order Diprotodontia; family Vombatidae; genus Vombatus; species Vombatus ursinus. Next base: position 60,147,061 of record NW_020954557.1, read on the forward strand.
AGACAGGAAGCTTTCATTTCAATGAAGCCTTTGGTACACTGGAAAAGCATCCAGACTTCCTTTGAAAATGAACTTCCTTGTAAAGCAGTCTGAAGCTAGAGTACTGGGGAAATGGTATAGATGATGATACTTTTAAACTAGAGGGTCTTATAGTAGAAGCATCATTGAGACTGTGCTATGGCTACTATTTTCTTTATCTTCACCTAACCTCTCTGGGACTCAGTTTTTTCCTCCATAAAATGAAGAGGTTGAATAATAGCACAAGAGAACAGAGAATGAAGCATTCCTTCCTTTTCTTGGTACAGAGGTGGGGGACAATCAGGGCAGAATGTTACCCATATAGTTAGACACTTGAAAAACAGAAACTCTTGTTGCTGCTTAACTATCTTTCTTTGTTATAAGAGAGGGTTAACTTTGGAGGGCAAGGGAGATGGCAATATCCAGAAATTACTGTGATGTGATCATAAGACACCAATGAAATAAAATAAAATAAAATTAGAAGATTAGATAGTCTTAATGATCAATGAATAGGTTATTGAGGCAGCTAGATGGTATTGTGGACAAAGTGCTGGACCTGGAGTCAGGAAGACCTGAGTTCAGATTTGCAGACACTTAACTGGTTGTGTGAGCCTGGGCAAATCACTTAAACTCTGCCTGCCTTAGTTTCCTCATTTGTAAAATGAGGATAATAATAGCGTCTACCTCCCAGGGTTGCTGTGAGGATCAAATGAGATATTTGTAAAGTGTTTGGCAAACCTTAAAGTGCTATGTAAGTGATGGCTATTATTGTTCTTGTTATTGTTGTCCTTGTTATTAATCAGATGTTCTGGTTAACTGAATTTCCATGTCTGCCATACCCGATTTTCACCTTTTTTTTTTGAGAAATCAAAAAATTTAAATACAATAGAGTATACTTAAAATGCATATGAGACAGAGAGTACAAATGGGCAATAAACTGGGGTCTGAATTGGGAAGAAGAGAGAGACTAGATTGCCTTTGGGGAATTGCAAAGCTCCTTTAATGACTTTAAAATTTTCCCGGACACAGAAGGCCCATCCTTAACATTCTACCAGTGACTGTTGTATGGCTGGAAGACATAGAACACACCTGTCTCCAGAGAATTGAACATGAGTATCATATGGAAGTAATGGAGCAGCATATGGTAGGTGTGATCCTGATGCAATGTGTAGGGAAGGAAGAACTTCAGTGAAGAATCAGAACAGAAGATGGGCTGGTCCTGGGATAAGGTAGAGGACTGACTGGTGGGTAGCTGGAGTGCTGCTCCCGTTCTGATGGCCACTCCAGTCTATCGGGTGCACCTTCTCTGGCAGGTTTGTGGGAGGACAGGAGAGCCGCCCAGGGTGGGTAGATATGGATGGATTTTGCTCTGTATCATTGAAATGCATGAAATCACAAACCCATTTAAGAGGAGTTGAGTAAAATACCCTGAACTTGTGTGAACCCAGAAAAAGGACTTGAACAGAGGCTTCTGTCCCAGCACTGGTAGGATTGAATATGGTTAATAAAAGCATTGTGGTTGTTCAATCATGTTTGACTCTTTGTGATCTCATTCAGGGTTTTCTTGGCAGAGATACTGGAGTGGGTAGCCATTTCCCTCTCCAGCTCTTTTTACAGATGAGGAAACTGAGGCCAACAGGGTTAAGTGACTTGCATAGGGTCACACAGCTAGTAAGTGACTAAGGCTGGATTTGAACTCAGGTCTTCCTGACTCATAGGCCAAGTCTCTATCCACTACACCGCCTACCTGCCCCTCTAGCAGTGCACTGCAAACAAAACCCGTCTTGCTAGCTTTCAATATGTACTCTCCTAACTCCCTTCAAAGTACAGCATAAGTGAAACCTCCTCCATGAGGTCTTTCCTAATTCTACCAGGGATTAGGACTCACTCCCTTAAAATCACTTGATGTTCCTTTGTATTTAGTTACTTGGGTACATTTTGTATCTGCCATACCCATCCCTAACCCAGAAGAATGTAAACTGTCTTCTCTCTGTGTCCTGGGAGCCTAGAGTTCCTTTGCACATAGTAGGTGCTTAATAAATGTTTGTTCACTTGAATTTTCTGACCTGGAACTAGGTTTAGGCTTTCCGCCTTTTGGACTGCCCTCATAACCTTCCCATGAATGTACTTTACTCCTTTCTGTTATTTGGTTCTCACCTTGGCCTTAATAGCCAGACCTTGGCTGATTACCTCCTAATTACATTGGGACTGGACGGTAACACTGAAACTATACTGAACATAATTTAATCTTTCTTTGATGACTCAGAAGGCACTTCAAGGACTTTGCAGGATCTTCAAGGATGATTATTACCAACATCAATGATTACCGCACTGTAGTCGAGTGGACAAGCTGGCTAACAGAGAATTCTTTTGGCTGGAGTGCTGAATCAGTCAGCTTTTATTCACTGTGTGAATAGCCATGTTTTATTTATGTTGAGGATTCATAAAATGTGGGGCTCCTCAGGCTAGTTAAATTGGGCTCCTTGGGGAAGGTGTTAGGCAAGAGAAAACATAGAAATAGCCAGAATAACTAATAAGCCCATAAAGGCAATCCCTTGGACCAAAGGAATTCCACCAATTCCTGTCCTGCTGTAAGGGTGGGATTCAATTTAATCAATCATCAGCACACCCCACTTAAAGCAACTAACAAGTTATGGAAACTTTAGCAGGTGAGAACACCTCGGTCAATCAATCAGAGGTATGAGCTAGGTATGAACAAAGCCTACATATCTCTTTTGAATCAATGAAAACATTGCACTAGTGTACATGCAGTCATGTCCTGTGTGTTTTGTATAAAAAAACCAAGCCAGTTCTGAAGCCAAAGGGGAATCTGAGTATTTCAGTTTCTGGAATCAGTTCCAGCCAAGCCCTGCAGGGGTGAGGTGGGGAGGAGAAGCCTCATCTGTCTTCCCCTCTTCCATCTTGACCACAAATTGACCTTGTGAACCTCAGAGGGTCAGAAGATTTCTATTTCTTCTTGGAATCCTAGCTCAGTTACACAGAACAGCAGTGGTTGGTGTCTGTCTGCCCTGGAAGCTGAAGACAAATTAAACCTGAGGAGGAAAGTGAAGCCAAAATCCTACTAAAAGACCAACAGAAAGCTACCTGTGCCTAAGGAGAGTTTCATAAGGGCTCTACAGAGGGTAGAAAAGAACTCCCAGGAACTGTCACTGGACATCGGGGGTAGAGTGGGCTCCAGCTGTGCAGTACCAATGGTGCTCCTGCTCCAGCACAGGGTGGGGGCTGGGGGAGGGCAGTGGCAGCACCCGTGTGTGATGAAACTCCGCCCAAGCCCTCGGGGTGGAGGGGAGGGGTTTAGGGGAGGGAGAAGAGCCAGGCCTGGGTGTAGGAGAAGGATGCTTGGCCAGGCATAAGGGGTCCCAGGATAGGGGGCAACATTTATTCCTGGCATGGGGTGGGGCAATGCTAAGCTCAGAATAAGGCGGCAAAAACTCAGATCCCAGTGGTCTTAGCTATCTTGTCCTTTCGAAGAGTGGAATGGCAGAACCCTTAACTGTACTCAGGCCTCGGCACCAGGGAACCGTGGGGAAATAATTGACTCGGCAGAGTAGGCAGTGGGGCAAACATCAATAGCTATGATAGCAGGGAGCAGCAACGGTCCCAGTGGCAGCTAGTGGCAGGCAGCAATGTTAGCCCCAGTGGTAGTGGCAGCCCAGAGGTAGCAGAGTGAGCAGAGAGATGGTCCCCAGCAGAGTGGGCACTGGTGTGGTCAGTCAGTGGCAAAGGGAAGTCAACTGTATTTTAAAAAAATACATACACATATACACACACACACACACACATATGTATAATTTTCCCCAATTGCATAGTAAAATAATTTTTTTTAAGTTTTGAGTTCCAAATTCTATCCCTCCCTCCCCTCCTCCTTCCCTAAAGTGGTAAGAAATCAGATACAGGTTATACATGTGCAATCATATAAAACATTTTCATATGAGTCACTTTGTACAAGAAGACTCGAATAAAAAAAATGAAAGAAAGTGAAAAATAGCTTCACTCTGTATTCAGACAATATCAGTTCTTTCTCTGGAGGCAGACAGCATTTTTCTTCAAGAGTCCTTTGGGATTGTCTTGGATCATTGTGTTGCTGAGAATAGCTAAGTCATTCACAGATGATCATCACACATATTGCTGTTACTGTGTACAACATTCTCCTGGTTCTGCTCCTTCACTTTGCATTAGTTCATGTAAGCCTTTCCAGGTTTTTCTGAAATCATCCCACTTGTTATTTATTACAGAATAATAATATTCCAATACAATCATATGCCACATCTTGTTTAGTTGTTCTCCAATTGGGAAGCCAACTTTAGACTGTGCTTACTATGATTCAGACCTAACTGGCCCTTCCGTATTGCCACTGGTACAGCATCCAGTGTTTGGACAACTCCTCCCCAGGGAGGGTTCAGGTGGCCAAGAAGTGGAATTGTTTGCAGGGGTCTTGCTTTCTTTGAATCGAGGGGAAGGTGAAAGTATCTACCTACCCCTACCCCCTATAAAAGTGGAGCAGTTTGTCAGAGGCCTCCAATCAGGCAAAGATTTAGTGTTCCCAAATTCACCATGAAGTTTTCATTAGCCTTGACCAGAGGGCTAGAGACACATAACTGCGTGGTGGTACAAGGCAATCCTCTCTGACCTAGGATGAGGAATAGTGACTATGTTGGGAATGTCATCAGTTTCCCTATAGCCCTGAATTTCCTGGTGCTGTTCTTGCTTATGTTCACCTGAAAACTACAAGGATTTGGTATCATCCACCACATGGACTTGAGCTAGAGCCAGACTAGAATCCAAGAGAGTGATGATGAGGCAAAATCAGTGTGTCTCCTTGGAGCCTCTTTTGGTGAGTGTTTCCATCGCAGTTTGTCTACTAGTACTAACACTGTAGCATAGAGCTGGCTGTTCAGTTGTTTCAGTCATGTCTAGTGCCCTCTCCACAATGTTCCCTACAACAAACATACCCTGTCACAGGAGCGACATTAGTGGTATTGTCACATATACACCTTCAGTGCACAGTATCAGGGAGCGATGGTCAAGCTGACCCTGTTTCACTCCTCCCTGCACCCTCCTTGTCCCAGGCTATGAATGCCTATCTCTTTTGTCTCCCTTTCAAGACATAGCCCTATGAGCAGTAATGGGCCACTTTCCCCCAATAACTGGGGTAGACATAGTCCTAGGCTTTAAGAACCAGGAGACTTGAAGCAAGAGTGCTTGGTAGAATTTTGGTAGTGAGGCAGCTAGGTGTAGTATATGGAGTGCTAGACCTGAATTCAAATCCTGCTTCAGAACCCTCCTAGTTATATGACTCTGAGCAACCTTTGCCTGTCTCAGTTTCCTCACCTGTAAAATGGAAGTAATAACAACATCTACCCCCCAGGGTTTTCTGTAAGGAGAAAATGAGATATATGTACTTAGCAAACCTTAAAGCATTTCATAAATGCTAGCTTTTATTTGGTTCTTCCACTCTCTGCCCAGAGAATCTCTTTTCTATCCTCATGCACAGGCTTAGAATCATGGAGTTTTAGACCCAGATGGGACCAAAGAAATCACTTGCCTAATTAGTAGAATAAGTTACTTTTCAGGAGCCACTAGATTTTCTGCAATTTGTTTTCTCTTCTGACAACTTTCTATTTTCTTTTTTTGCTCCTTGTGAGTCCATTTCTAACCCAAAATGGTTTGAAAATGCAGGGTAGCCTGAGGTCAATTGACTGGTGGTCCTGCATTGTTACTAAAAATTTCTCTCTCTCCTCCATGGGTATCAGGGGCTTTAGGGGCCATCTTGTTCAGACATTCCATCTATTACAAGACAGCTCATTCAGAGCCCCAAAGTCCAGTACTGGTCTCAGACAGGCACAGCCTCTCACCCTTCCCTGTCCATCCTCCCTAAAAGCCTGGAGCAGAGACGCCCTTCCATATGGCTAGGCCACCCGCCTCCCCACCCCCTGACCTCGCAGCCAGGCTGTGCTCTACCCTGACAAAGAACTCCGTTCAGACTTCTGAGTCCAGCTGTGTGAATGATCTAGATTTTGGCCCATTATTGTCTGAGATGCTTAACTTGTATCAGAAAACAGAATCAGGCTCGCTGCAATCTGGTCTGACTAACATTGACTTTATTGACCATCATGCCCTGGGGACTCTATACAAAGAAACTATTGTCTGTGGCCCAGAATGAGGACTCAGAGATCCTGAAGAGCCCGGCAGGGTAGACAGAACTCTCATCCATACCTAGCTGGGCAGGACAAGACAAAGAATTCAGTAAATCAATAGACATTTATTAACAGCCTACTATGTACTAGGCACTGTGCTAAACCCTGAGGATAAAAAGTAAAAAATGTATAGTTCCTGCCCACAAGGAGCTTACATTCTACTGGGAAAAAATTGGAGCTACAATAGGTACAAAAGGGTATAGCTAGGTTGCAAATGGATAGAACACTGAGCTTGGAATTAGGAAGACTCGTCTTCTTGAGTTCAAATCTGGCCTCTAACACAAGCTGTGTGACCCTGGGCAGGTCACTTAATAACCTTCTTTACCACAGTTTCCTCAACTGTAAAATGAGCTGGAGAAGGAGGTGGCAGACCACTCCTGGAAGAGCTGGACACGACTGAAAATGACTGAACAACAGGCATACAAACAAGGTAATGGGAAGATGAGACAATTAGGACTTGTGGGGATTAAGGAAGACTTTGTGGAAGAGGTAGCACCTATCCTGAATTTTGAAGACAGAAGAGTTTTCTGAAAGGCAGAAAGAAAGAAGGGAGTGTTTCTAGACCTGTCAGGTAGCCTGTAACAATACATAGAGGTACGAAATGGGATATCACCCTTGGGGAACAGCAAATAGACCTATCTGGCTGGAACATAAGAGTTTGCAAAGGTAAGTAGTATGAATTAAGGTTGAAAAGGTAATTTGGAGGCAGATGGTGGTCGGGTTTTAAATACCAGGCCAAGAAACTTTTATATTAGCCACCGGTGGTTTTGGAATACAGGAGAGGTACAGTCCGACTTTAGGGAGGTTATTATAACAGCTGTGGTGGAGAGATTGAAGAGGGGAGAAACTAGAAGCAGGGAGACTGATTAGGTGATAGTTAACAGTAAGCCAGGAGAGAAGTGACGGAGGCCTGAACCAGAGCCTGCCTATGTGACTTGAAGAGAACAGATGCCTGAGATGTCATGGAGACAGATTTGACAAGGCTTGGCAAGCCTTTCCTTTAATGGGTTCTGACTGACACTCGGAGGAGAGAGAGGGTTGTCTGATTAACTTGTAGCATCCACTTTGGGGTTTTCCACCTAACTGGGTTAGGTTGTAGGTTGGGTCCACAGACTACTTCCAGAGGTTGATGATACTCTGTGAGTCTGCAAACCCAACACTAGAGTTCACAAGCTCCTCCTGGTAAACTTCCTTTTAATAATCAGCCTATTACTGTTTCAAAACCAAGTATCTCAAAGCAAAGGTATTTACTGATGTGGTCTAGGAAGAATAGTAACTACATAACATTCCTCATGTAACCTGGGCCATACTCTCCCACAAATACAGACAGTGTCAATGAGAAGAGTGTATACATATGTAGAGAACACTGGGAGAAGGTTATATATTGGGGACCTTTTGTGGTAAGACAGCCATCACCTGTGGCCCCGCAGGGCCCGATGACCCTTCTCCTTTCATGTTATTCTCTTACTGCTCCCCTCCCCCATCCCAAGCAAAGTGTTTCTGCTGGGCAGGTCACTCAGCTGGGCTCCAGGGGCGTCTCTCCTCAGCTCTATTTTGACTGCCAGGTCTAATTCTCTTTTGAATCCAAAGTTGCTTTTATTTTTTTTTTTCTTGTGCTGCCAGAGGTTACATACTCCTCAAAGCCGCTTCCTGTCTCCAAAAACCATTTCTGCTCCCTGTGGGAAGACGTGTTGTTGACTGAGCAACAGTTCTGCTGCTCTACCCAACACTGCTGCCTTCTGGTAGAGTTGAAAAGGGAAAGACAAAGCTTCCCAAAGCTCCCGGATAGCCAGCTTCACCTCACGCCCCAAAGCTAGAATTTTCCTCCATCAGTCTCTCCTTTCTCTACTGCCAGGGATCACAATCAAGGGTGGGCTGGAGCCAGCCCGACTTGGAGCCAATTGTTAAATTCTCAGTGAACATTTATACCTTGGAATCAGCTTGTTGTTCAGTCATTGTTTTAGTTGTGTCCAACTCTGTGACCCCATTTTGGTTTTATTGAGCAAAGATACTGGAGTGGTTTGCCATTTCCTTCTCCAGTTCATTTTACAGGTGAGGAAACGGAGGCAAACAGAATTAAGTGACTTGCCTAGGGTCACACAGCTAGTGTCTGAGGCCAGATTTCAACTCAGGAAGATGAGTCTTCGTGACTCTACATCCAGCACTCTAATCATGGTGCCACCCAGCTGCCCCCAAATCAGCAAACGCTACAAATCTGGGCTTGATTTATTTTTTGTTGTTGCTGATGTCTAGATTTAAGAAAGTGATGGAGAAAATTAAAAACATTAAATTTGAAAGTGTTGTGGGTACTTTTTTTTTTCAGGGATCTGGTTGTTAAATATCTACTAGCACACCACTGATCACACTCCCCAAAGCTATCCTGTTCTGACTGACTCAAGAGCTGTCAAGTTTTTTTGAAAGACTACCAGGCATATGACCAATCTTTAAGCAACCAATTGAACGCTGTGTTTCAATTCCATTGAGTTTGCTCCAAAGAACATCTTTGTTTCTAATAAAGAGGTAACAAAAAGTATAAAACCTTTCTTTACATTTCATTTAAAACCATAACACCTCTGCATCTTGTCTTTTATTTTGTGATTACGTCAACTGGACTAGAGGAAAATCAGTTGATAATCAGGGGTGATCTGATCAATTCCCCACATACATGCTCTCTGTCTCTCTGTCTCTCTCTGTCTCTCACACGCACACGCATTATAGATTGAACCTCAAAAACTGATTTTTAAAGTTTCTAGCTGCATTAAAAATATATTATTGGTTTGAAAGGCAGCTAGGCTTAGTAGATGTTAGGTAGACCTTGGATCCTGTAAGACTTGACCCATACTGGCAGTATTAGGCAAGTACCATGATCTCTTAGTGCCTTAGTCAATTTTCTAAAATAATAATTTGCATAAAAATTGTAGATTTACATCAGCAGAGAGAGTTTCTACAGGATAGCTTCCCAATACCAATAAATTCACAGGTTTGGGTGAAAAAAAATTATAGGACTTAGGACTAGAAGGAAGAAGGGGAAGGGGACAAGCATTTATTAAATTCCTACTATGTTCCAGGTACTATGCTAAGCACTTTATAAATAGCATCTCATTGTTTCCTCACCACAACCTTGGGAGGTGGATAGTATGATCCCCATTTTACATATGAAGCAGATAGAAGTGACTTGCCCTGGGTCACACAACTAGGAAGGGTCTAAGGCTAGATTTTAACTCAGGTTTTCCTGATTCAAGCCCAGCACTTTATCCAATGCACCTCCTAGATGCACTAAAGGTTCAGTGATTTGCTAAGTCGATGCAGGTTGTAAGTGGCCTAGCTGGGATTTGAACTCAGTCCTCCAAGTTCAACGTTCCCTGTGATGTCCCCCTGTGCTATCCATGGAGGCTTTATTGATCATCTAAACCAGCCCTCTCCTTCATTTTCCATTTTACCAAAAGGGAAATTGTTCTAGAGAGGGAATGGAGAGTTGTCCAACGTCACAAAGTCCAGTGCTCTCTCTGCTTCACTGCCCCAAACCTTTCATATGCAAATAGCTTGATTGTGTTTTGGCTCAGCTGGATTCAAGAATTAGGGGCAGGGGGAGTGAGATGCCATCTGAATCTCTTCCTACTCTTCAATTCTATGATTTCTTTTTAGGTTCTGGGTTAGGGGAATTATTGCTAATTTGCATTGCAGGTCTTAGTCAGGAGAAAGCGTGGTTCCTCAGAATGGGGGAGTAATTGACTCTGTTCCCAATGAAGCCAAAAGATCATTTTAAACTGGATGTGGAGTTTCTCCTATTATAAAAATTAAGAGAGAAGAGCCACCCTTCTAATTCAGAAGGGGGCATTTCAGCTTTCCAGGATCACAGATGGAGATCTAGAAGAGACTGGTTGTTTTGGTAGGGAGAGTTTGTTGGTAGGGAGAGTTAAAAACTCAAATCAATCGATCAATAAGCATTTATAAAATGTGTGCTGGGCACTCTTCTGGGCTCCTGAGATATCGAAACAGAAATGAAGCAGTCCCTGACCTCAAGAAGCTTACAGTCTGGTGGGGAAGCAACAAGTACACCTAAGTACATACAAAATAAATCAAAGTAATTTTGGTATTTAAGGTAAATGAAGGTAAGGGTGTGGGGTGGGGCAGAGTTGGGAAGGATTTCAGCTGGGAGAGAGGAATCAGGGCAGGCTTCATATAGAAGGTAGCTCTTGAATTGAGCTTTGAACTCAAACTCAAATGAATGACCTGTACTTAGAATTACAGATTTAGAGCTGAAAGGGACCTTACAGACCATCTAGTCTAAACCTCTCATTTTACAGATAAGGAAACTGAGGCACAGAAAAGCTAAGTGACTTGCTCAGGACCACACACCTTGTATGTGTCTGAAGCAGGATTTGAATGCAGGTTTTCATGACTTCGGAGACAATTAGGTGGCTCAGTGAATAGAGCGCTGGGCCTGGAGTCAGGAAGTCCTGTGTTTAAACGTCTTCAGATACTTACTAGCTATGTGACCCTGGGCAAGTCACTTAACCTCTGTTTGCCTTAATCCACCAGAGAAGGAAATGGCAAACCACTCCATAATCTTTGCCAAGACAACCCCATAGACAGTATTGGTACAATATGATCCATGGGGTCATAAAGAGTCAGAACCAACCCAAAGATTGAACACCTTTCATGACTTCAAGCCCAACTCCCTACCCCCCATACCAGAGGTGTCAAACACAAGTCTGTGGGACACATTATAGCCCAACAAATTAAAATGTAATTGCAAAAAATTTAAAAAAATAAATGAAAATACAATAAGACATAGATAACATCACAAAACTAAGTCAATTTGCAGCTCAGGAATTCTTATGTGTGGATTTGTGGCCCAGTTTCTATTTAAGTGTGACCCCACTGCCCTACACCAAGCTATTTCAGAAAAAGCCTACATCTACCCACCGATAGAGTGTTGGAGTATTTGTAGATGCACAGCAAAAGGAAACCAGACACTCCTTGAACACATCTATTTGAAAAAGATACTGAGCTATGGGTTACAACAGTGTCTATTATTAATGGAGGGATGTTCTGCCTCCACCTTGGAAACTGGAACTGACTAATTTGACTTGCAGTCTGCAAGGTAGAGAGATAAGGGGAAGGAGACAGAGCTGGGCTAGCCTGATAGGAACCATAAAGGAAGAAAAGAAAAACTCTCCTCTATGGAGTAGAGTGAAACCCTGCCCCCTTTTTCTTTTGTCTGTTCCCTCACTCAACATGGTGAAGATAGGGCCAGTCTGTTGTAAGAGGATTGCATGACCCTAAATGGTGGATGAGGCTATAATGCAGCAAAAAGACGTTCTTTACTCCAGGAAAGTATGTCCAATGAGAAGATATTCAGCTCAATTCAATAAACATTAAGCATCTGCTAGATGCTGGGTGAGAATCATTGTGGCTAAAGGACACAGCTCTGTCCTCAGAGTCAGGAAAATGTGGGTTCCAGTCTGGCATCTGACGTGGACAGGCTGTGCAAACTTCTCTGTTCCCTAGGCAACTCTCCAAGCCAATTAAATTTCAAAGCAGATGCCCACCAACGTTGGCTGGAGGAAATTTCCTTAGTATGGAGTCCCCTACATCAAGAAAATCACAGATCTTAAGTAGAACAGCTTTGAAACTAACATACTGAATTAATTAAGTTTTTTAAAATGAAAGCAGTATATAATAGATTTGAGGTCTCATGTATTAACCTCTTTTTCTAGTTTTCTTTATACATGAAAATGCTCTCGTTTTATGATGTTTCTCAAGAGCAAAACCAAACATTCTTTAATTTTAAAAAAGGAAAGAAATTATGGGTTTGCCCCCCTCCCAAATGTGCTAGGCACCATACTAGGCCCTGGAAACACAAAGGAAAAAAATAAAGCATTCTCTGCTCTCAAGAAGCTTATGTTCTGTCAATTCGAGTGACAGAATAGGGTAGTAGAAGGCCCAGAATTAAGAACAGAGAGCCAGTTGGATACTGATTTAGCTAAAATGAATAAAAAAAAAGGATAAAAGAGTTGGAAGCAGGGAAGAGTGGGGAAGATAAGATGGCCAAGGGTCTTGAACAGACTTAATTAGAAAGGACAGTGAAGGCAAGGATAATGATATGAACTTGGTAATAAATTGGAGAGGGAGTTTTTCCTCCAGTTGCATTTTGGATCATTTGGAAAGGACTGAGGTTGGAGTCCTGAAGCTGGTGTGGAAAAAGTTACAGTTATCAAGATGTGGGACCACAAAGTCAGAGGAATTCAGTTGTCGAGACAGTAAAAAACAAGCAAACAAACAAACAAACAGTAGATTAAAAAGACTGGAGGAAGAAGTCACACAAGGGAAGCTTTGGGGAAGAAAAATACGTGGGGAGAGAGATCAGAGCTTCCCAGAGTTCAACCCAGTCAAGGAAAGAAGACACTGTTTAAATTCATTTTTAAGGAGGTGATGGATAATTGCTGCCCATAATTCTGTGAAAGGGTTTGTAAATGCTATAGTTTAATGGAAGGCCTTCAGATTCATGTTAGACAGTGGTACTAATTATTCTTTACACTCTGGGAAATTGAAATGAAATAGGTGGAGAGAAAGAGGGAAAGGGAAAGGGAGAGGGATTTTATGGGAGACATGAAGAGAATATATTTGATTTAATATATGTTTAACTCGACTTTGTGAATTGTTAGCAACACAGTGAAAGGCAGTTTTGGACACAGAAAATCTGGGTTCAAATGCTGCCACATACTGGCTATGTGACCCTGGGCAAATTACTTAACACCTCATGATACCCAGGCAGCTCTGTAAGACTCTAAGTGGGCAGAAAAGTCACGTCTTCAATGGAAGAGGGAGTTTCTTCACTCTATAGCTAGGTGACGCAGTGGATGCAGTGTTGGGTCTGGAGCTAGGAGTTCAAACCCAGCCTCAGACACTAACTAGCTGTGTGACCTTGGACAAGTCTCTCTTGGCCCCAGTTTCCTCAACTGTGAAGTGGGGATCGTAACAGCACACCTAACTCTCAGGGTTGTTTAAGGATAAAAGGAGATGTTTGTAAAGCTGAGCACAGTGCCTGGCATGTAGTATGTTCTATATAAATGCCTATTTCTTTCCTCTCCCCCTCCCCTCCCCGCGAAGTCACAGGTCAAGAACACAAAAAAACATAACATTGCTTTTCCTTTTTAAATAAATTTGGACTTCTAATTAAATGAAATCTGATAGTGATAAATCTGTTCTATGGATAATAGTACATGCCCCATGCTTTTGTCTAGGTCTGGATTTCTAGGGCCAGATATTTAGTACCTTTAGTCTAACTACAATGTTAATACTGTTTACTACTGTATACTACATTCCAGCCTCAGCCATGTGCTAGCTGTGTGATCCTGGGCAAGTCACTTTACCCTGTTTGCCTCAGTTTCCTCTTTGGTAAAATGAGCTAGAAAAGGAAGTGGCAAATCACTCTAGTATCGTTGCCAAGAAAACCCAAAATGGGGTCATAAAGAGTCAGACACAACTGAAACGACTGAATAAAGCACCTACTATGTGTCAGGAACTGTGCTAAGCACTAGTGATACAAAGAAAGGCAAAAATGAGTTCACAATCTAATGCACTGTTGTATACGATCAGCCTCCAGTCCCACGGTATAGTGAGGACTGTGTTCCTGGAGCCTTCTACAGAACTCCTGCTGGGCTCGAGCCATGTTTATAGAGCAGCATCCCCTGGGCTTGTAATTACTGAACAACTGTGGATGGGTATACACTTTTAAGTTTAATCTGCCTTATTAAGACTTTCTGAAGTCTAGACAACCAACTGAACAATAAATCAAGCCCTGATTTGTAGCAATTGCCAATTTCTGAGGTGTAAATGTTCTCACTAACAATTGAACAACTGGGTCTCTCAATTCAGTTAGAGTTAGCTTCAGCACGTTCCTGCTTTAATAGTATGGAAGGGAATAAGCATGTGTGGTGAAGTGGCTAGAATACCACGCCCGAAGTCAGGAAGACTCATCTTCCTGGGTTCAAATCTGGTCTCAGACACTTACTAGCTGTGTGACCCTGGGCAAGTCACTTATCTCTCTTTGCCTCAGTTTCTTCAATTGTAAAATGAGCTGGAGAAGGAAATGGCAAATCGCTCTAGCATCTTCGCCAAGAAAACCCCAAATGGGGATATGACTGAACAACAACAACAATAACACACATGTGCCAGGCCTTATGCTACGTGCTTTATGAGTATTATCCCATTTGATCTCACAACAACCCTTGGAGGTAAGAGCTATTATTATACCCATTTTACAGTTGAGAAAACTGAGGCTGAGACTTACACAGGGTTTCATAGCTAGTATCTAAGGCCTGATTTGAACTTGGGTCTTCCTGACTCTAGATCCAGCACTCTACCTACTGAGCCACCCAGCTGCCTTGGCTTTAAGGCCTGTTGAAGACAAGTGAGGAATATATTTATAGGCAGATGCCCCTTAAATCATGTTTATTGTATGACGCTTCCCCTCCCCACTATGCAGAGGGTTGACTTGGGTACCAAGGTCAACTGTTTCCTCTACCCATTAACTTCCATCACACCAATAAAGGCTTTCACTCTACAAATGCTTTAATTAAATCACTTAGCTCTCCTCCCATTGGGAGATGGCCACAGGGTGAAGACCTGTTGCCATCCCTGCCATCTTGGTATAATAGCAAAATCCTAAGTAAAATGATCTTCCATCTGGGAACCAAGTGAGTACTTTCGGTTTATTGAGGAGAATATGGGCAGCACAACTATAGGCTACTTGGTGACTGTAGGCTACTCCTACAGAAGGGTACATTTAAAAAAATATATAAATATATGTAACATGAGGTTCATCTAGTTGTTGAAATTGTGAAAAAAGATGCTCTGGAGCCTGGAGATTCATAAAAAAAGTAGACATTTGCTTTATTTGGGGAGGTTTCCTCTTCTTTTCTCTTAAGCCAAATGCTCAACTATATAGCATTCAAATAATTGTTCCTAACTTTATGTCATTTTAGAATGGAGACAGTTAGAGATGTACAGACTCCCAGAGTCATCAGCAAATTGCTGATTAATGACTCTGGGATTGGTAATTATACTGCTGTCAGGAGACCGAGGGTCCTCCATAAATCTAGTCTCATCTTCTTTCCCAAGTCACTGGGAAAGGAGTTGCCTTGATTTATCTCCCAGTTGGCACATTTTTCTTTACTCTACCTTAGAGAGTGCTCAGTACTTAATGGCCTGAGAGGTTAATTCTTGTCTAGCTTGCACTGAGTAACCTAGAACACATGTCCTTTCCAAAGGGTGTGGGGAGGCTCTTCCCTTCCCCCTTTTTTTGGCTTCCCTCCAGACTAGAAGCTTTAATCTGAGACTCAGGTGCCAGGGCACCATCTCTTGTCACTTCTTTAATACAGCCAAACTGGACTTCTCTCTGTTCTCTTCTTGTCTTCTCTTTACACATCACGCTCCATTTCTGGTTTCCATGCTGTTGTAATTGCTGCTCTCCATGCCTGGAGAGCACTCCCTCCTCATTTCTACCTCCAATTCTTTTCCTTCAAGTTGCAGCTCCAATACTACCTTTAACATGAAGTCTTTCCTGATTCCCAGCTGCTAGTGCCCTCCCTTCAAAAGTACCTTGTAGTAATCACTTTGAATTTATTTGTATCTGTTTTCTTTATATTTATTTTGTGTGGCCGATGCACCTGTCCCCCTCCCTTAGAGTGGAAACTCCTTGCCAGTGGGGAATTGTTTCATTCTTTGTATTTGTGTCCCTCAGTGCCTGCACGGTAAATATTTAATAAATGTTTCTTAATTGATTAATTCTGCTAGCTCACTAAGGTACTCACAGTAAAGGGACAAATCCAGTAACAAGTAAAAGGGATGCAGGTATTTTTCTTCTTGGACTGTCCTACTATTCACTGTGACCACCACCACGACCACCATCAAAGGGCTTGCTCAGTGGGATTAGAGTCACGTTAAGGTGGGAGCATCGATTGGGAGCTAGAAGTGATCTTAGAGGTCATCTGGTCTAGCCTCCTCATTTTACAGGTGAGGAAACACAGGTCCAGAGAAGTCAAAGGATCAGAAGGTCATAGATTTAGCGCTGAAGAGAAACTTGGAGATCACTGAATTCAATTCCTTCATTTTTTTTTGAGGAGCCTCAAGCCCAGAGAGGTTAAGCACTCATCGAGGGTCACAAAGATAGTAAGTAGGTGAGCAGGGATTCCAGCCAAAGTTCTCTGACCAAAAATCCGCTGCTTTCCCGGCGTACTATGCTGCCTCTCTTTTTACCGTCTTCAGTTCATGAATTTGCCTGTCTCTAGGAGCACAATCAGCTTTGGACCCAGTTGAGATTAAAGGCTGGGCATTGCTTAGGCCAGTGGATTGGTGGCTGAGTGGCTCCATCCAACTGGTGGCCATGGAAACACCCAACTGGCCCTTTCAAACATTTGAAGTGACTTGCCCAAGGTCATGCAGGTAGTAGGATTTGAACTCAGTCCTCTGATGGCCATTCTAGGGCTCTGTCCACTGTACTGCCTTTCAGTGTGTGAGACATAGAGGTTGGTCATGATGGTCAAAAAGTCTTTTATGGCCTAGCCTAGGGGTTCTGTGAGGCTTGACTCAGCAGCAGCTGTTTATCACAAATGACTGCTGAGGGATTTTGGGATAGGTCAAGGGAGAAGTCTAGGAGGGTCCGATTTTGATAAGGAGCATTAAAGAGACAGTGAGGTACACTGGAAAGCCTCAGGAGACCTGAGTCAGAGGTCACCTTGGCAACTTGGCATTGTGTAGCCTTGAGCAGGTCACTTCCCCTCTTTGGATACTTGTACTGTCTGCTTCCCTGGGTGGGAATGAAGTGATTCCTAAACTGTAAAATGCTACAGAAAGTGTGCTATTGTTGAATACTGGGCACTGGAATAGGATGGTAGGACTCTTCAGCTCTCTAGATTCACTGGTTGAGTCATTGTGATTCTTTTACAGTTGCATCCATTTAGGGCCATAATTAAACTCCCTCCTCCCATTTTATTTTCAGTTATGAGCTTTTTAAAAAATTTTTACAATTTTTTTTTTTAGGCAAGAGCTTTGCCTTTGTGTAGAAAGAATGGGAGAAGTAAAGAAACAAATATTCCCTGCAGTTACAAGTGTGACCATCTCTTCCTCATGGAGAGTCTAAAACTCAGGATTTGAGTGGAGAAAACAATAATAATACATGGCTAACATTTGTTTTGCATTTTAAAGGTTTACATAGTGCTTTCCCTGTTATACCTTGTGAGGTAGCTAGTACAATTATTTCCATTTTACAGATGAAGAAACTCAGGCCCGGAGAATTATACAACTTGCCCAATGTTACACTACTAGTAAGTTCTAGAGTAAGTTCATTTTACAGATGAGGAAACTGAGGCTGGGGAGGTGATGTGACTTGTCACTTACTATCAAATTAGTTACTCAGACTGAAGTTCAGGAAAATGAGGCCTAGCAAAATTAAGGTACTTGTTGATGGTCACGTAGCTGGTTGGATGCAAAAGTATTAGATGCAAAGCCAGGTCTCCTATCCAAATATTGTCTCTTTTACTTCTCGTTCATGGGTTTTTGGGAGGATTTTGGCTTGTATGACATCTGAAGCATAAGGCAAGGTTCTCAGAATGGTAGAGAACTGAGTCCTATGGTCTGTCCTGGTGCTTCCCATCTCCCCTTGGGCTGAAGAGCCATGGTTGAAGGAACCCCATATTGTGAGTGAGAGCTGGTCCATGGGCCACCCAGCACTTTGTTGCGGTGGGGGAAGGCAAATACAGCATCAGTAACCTTGGGCCAATAGACACCCTATGAAGCTGCCTTGTGATTCTACCCAAGCTGCTTAGTGGAGGGAGCTGGCTCCCCAGTAAACTGAACGAGGAAACAGTAGGCTGAGAGCAAGGCTTTGTTACTGAGAGTGACAGCTTACCTATTCCTTCTCAGTGAGACTGCGTGGGCATTCTGATGACTTAAAATGATCCATTACTTTGGCTGAAAGCTTTCCTTTACATTTCGATTGATGGAAATAAAAAATAGTTGTTGAAAACACCTGTTAAAAGAGAGTGGCCTTGCTCTTTGTCAGACCTTTGCTTCTTAGATTTTGCAGGGAAAAAAAGACACCACCTTTTTTAGAAACATAGTTCATGGAAAAACCCATTAGTGCATCTTGCTGGTGTGCCTGTTTTGTTTTTTGTTTTTAGTTTTGATCTGAGTACTAGTAACTAAGGTCTGGCTCCCAGGCCCTTTCTGCCTCTGTCCTCTCAGAATAGCCATGTCCTTCGTCTCTGTCCTGCTTCACCTACTTTGTTTGCTTCACTGGTTCTGAGCTGCAGATCAGACCCATTTGTTCTAGGTCACTTATGTAGGTAGATGAGGTCAAAGGAATCTTGCCTGTGGTCATTCACCTGACCAGTAAGTGACAGAATCATTCCAAATGCAGTCATTTGGTGCTAAATCCAGTGCAGAAAGCTACTCCCTTTGAGACCAAAGAATTTCAAGGGCAGGTATTTTCATTTCGCTTGGTTTGTGTGGCCCACAGCCCCTCTCCCAGTGCTGGGCATAGCTTGTGGTACGCAGCAACAGGGACAGGCCGACTCCGGCTACCAATGTCCAGCAGAGTAAGTCCCTAGGGCTGAGAGACAAGGTCTCTGGAGGATGGCCAAATGTGAGCTGCTTGGATAATGGACTGGAGGACTCAGCAGACTGGTCACTCGGCCAGCGCAACCCTGGAAATGACACGAGTTTATTCCTAGGCTCTGCTTGCAGTAGAAATAAAACATGGTCAGAAGAGACTGGCGTGTGTGTGTGTGTGTGTGTGTGTTTGTGTGTGTGTGTGTGTGCGCTAAAGATGCTCTCTTACAATGTCAAGAAACAGACCATGCCTGACAGACGATCAGCCCGGAATGCATTTATTTCACCCATCGAGAGGAATAGCACTGGGACAGATCATTTTTTCTCCTTATTTCCTCTGCTGCTGCTGCCCTGAGCTGCCCCTGTTAGAACACTTGTCTAGCATCTTTGGGAAGCTGTGTGGCCTTCAGGCCTGCAGCGCATGAGGCCAAGGCTCTCTTGCCTCTACTCCTCATCTCAGAGTATCCAGCCCCCTTGGAAGACACACACACAAAGGAGCTAGAGAAGCCTTTTTAAACCTGGCATAGCTCGGTTTAGATTGCTAGCAGCCTGAAGGTCAGATTGGGGTCAGCCAGAGGAGTTTTTGACTTACCAGGGTGGACAGAGGTCTGTATTAGGCAGCTGTCAAAAGCTGTAAGGGAAGTGTGAGGAATGCTAACAGTTTGGTTCCCACAGAATTGATAAGAAAAGACCACAGGGGGAGATTAGGTTATTGATTAATTGATTTCTTGGTTTACACAAATATGAAAACAAGATAAGGGAGTGAATGGGATAAAATAGGGTGAAGCCCCCTCAGGGGAATGAACTAACCCCAACCTCAGTTACTTTTCATACTTATGACTGTTGGGAGACTGCACCCAGATGCCTTGCAGCACATTCTGGCTAAACTGGATGTTCCATGTGGCTAAACCGGATGTTCTGGTTGTGCAAAGAGACCACTCCCCTCTAACTTGTTTTGAACTTCCTTCCATAGATGTTAGAATTCCGCGAATAGATTGTGCCCCTAATATACCCAGCCAATGGGTCGAGGAGGAGGGGGTTAGGATGGGGACATTGCGGATAGGGTCTATATATTCTGCTTTACAAGACACTCACACCCTGGCTGGAGCCATGTTGAGCGAATGCTGGGTGTGTCCTTTCTCATGAGAAAGCAATAAAACTCCTTTTTGCCTTTCTTAAGAAAAAGTCTCTGATTCGATCATTTTGGGGGTCACAAACACCCCACACAGGAGAAGACAGAATTCCCGCTGGGGCCAGCCCAGGGCACAATTGTCAACTGACATGTGTGTTTGTGTCCCTTTCCTCCCTTCTTCTGCACTTTCTCCAGACTCTCAGGCCTTTTCCTTAAGTTTCCTGTTTACCTGCAATGAATTTCTGACTTCTTCCACGCCCTTCTCACCTTCAATCAAATTATATTGCCCTGTTTCTTTAGAGCAGAAGTTCTTTATTTGTTTTTCCTTATCTTTTCATGGCTGGATTTCAATAGGTTTGCTTTGTAATGCCATATCCTTTATTTTATACATTTGAAAACATGATTCTGAGGAAAGGGTCCCATAGCTTTCACCTTACTGCCAGAGGGACCCATGACACACAAAAAGGCTAAAAAGCCCTGCGTTAGAGACTAATAAGAACAACTCATATTTGCAAATAGCACTTTAAGGTTTACAAAGAGCTGTGCTCACAACTACCCTGTGAGGTAGATGGGCAAATAACTCAGTTTTAGAAATGAGGAAACTGAGGCTCAGAAAAGAAGAGTCACATCACTAGTAAATGTCAGATTTGGGATTTGAACTTAGGTCACTCCTGACTACAAGTCCAATAACTCTTCATTATGTCTTTGCTATTTTTCTAGTTGGTAGAAAGCTAATCTGATAAAACATGTATTTTTTGACTGATTATGGTTTAATACTTTGCCCCTCCTACAAAACGTTTACATTTTGAGGAACCTTGAATGCCTTAATTTAACTTAACTTAGTTTAACTTAAAGTGGCTAATAGGGGAATTTCAGGCATCAGGCAGAGCCTGGGCCTGGAGACGGTGGGATTTTTTTTTTTTTTTTAAAAACAAGGAGAGGCCTTTCCTGCCCTTGGGAGAGGATTGACTAATTGCTAGGTAGGAGTGGGTTTACTGTTTTCAGTCTAAGGGTCAAACCAGTGATCTCAACTATTTAATCTCTCACCTTCCCATTCCAGTCTCCAGCTCCCCAGAGGATTCCCCACCTATCTGGCCAACACCAGAAAAAGGGAAACAGCGAAACAACAACAGAGCAACGTGGAAATAAAGTTGTTTTTTTTTTTTTAAGCTGAGAGGTGTTTTCTGGGCAGCAGCACTCAAGGAAAGTGGTTAT
This sequence comes from Vombatus ursinus, assembly GCF_900497805.2. NCBI lineage: Eukaryota > Metazoa > Chordata > Mammalia > Diprotodontia > Vombatidae > Vombatus > Vombatus ursinus. The sequence continues at coordinate 60,168,262 of NW_020954557.1, forward strand.
TTCCTTTTCCTCACTCCCTGAAGGTAACAAGCGGCTTTTGTGATATCTGATGGGTATGCTGTTTTTATGTTACTTTATGACTTCCAACACACACACACACACACACACACACACACACACACACACACACACA